>NC_064930.1:141613132-141914560 GCF_023897955.1 Schistocerca gregaria | reverse complement strand
ACCGGCGTTGTCTGGTGAAACGTTGTTGTGGTGCCGTAACACCATAGTTCTAATGCTCTACCTTTTTTATTTGGCCCTTTGTTTTATTTAACGTTACATCGTTGAGCTTATGTAAATGTGTTTGATTGAATAGATAACATAAAATTGTTTACTCCTTTCCTTGTTAAAACTTTGATGTCGCGGTTTAATTCTATGCAATGTAGTATATCTGTCATTTCAATTCTTTGTCCCAATTGGAGTGAACAAAACTTACTATATATAATTCTAATTTCTGTGTGAATAATGTTTTCTAGAAATGTCAATATGTGCAAACGTTCTGTTTTATTTAACGTGTTTGTTTGCTGTTATGTAAACTGCTGACCATCACTTAGGGTTCTTAGTGAGTTTGTATGTAAAAGGTGTGGTGGTTCCCCTCGGGAACGGAACTGAATAGCGCGCTCAAGTTGTGATTGGCCTAAGTAGGAAAGGTGACAAGCCACCGAACTGTGCACTGCCACGTTGCAGTTGCATTTTGTGCTGGTTCCGAGAGAGGCTTTTTCTGCTACTTTCCAATGCGTCGGATGGACGGATAAGTAGCTGGAACGATTCTGGAATTGGTATTCATCATCGCCACCAAGAAGGGCTAGAGTCTAGCAATTCTGTCTGCAAATCCGCCTACCAACATGCAGTTGCCACCACATTGCGCAATCACTGTAAAGGAGTACTACAATAATGTACAGTGAAGGATCAGCTTACTGGGCGATTTAGTGTGCACAAATATAAGTTATAACTAAATTTATGTACCTACCTCGATTTTTTCCCTATCACATCACCTCTCAGATTCCTCTCCATTTGAACTATGATTACCGAGTGTCCTATTTTATGGAAAAAATGAAAGACTGAAAGTTAGGCAGTTTATTACATAATGTTGTTTGATCTTTGATGAGAAGGGAATATTCACATTTACAGTGGATTTAGTGAAATTGTGGGACGCAGGAAATGTAGTTTTGTGAAGTTTAAAGTCCTTATTCTTTAAACAGTATATCTAGGTAAAACATTACCTGTTACTGTTCAAATATTTAGGTAATTCTGACTTTCATTTCCGACAAGCCACCCCCGTTAGGTACAACTCCCAACTCAGTCAATATAACAAAATTCCACTCAGAGGCGAACACTGATCTGTTTTTTTATACCATAATTGCTTTGACAAGATAGATCCATTTCACTACCTGCCTCCAACTTTAGGGTTATGGTATATCAGTAGCAGACGGCAGTGTTATACTTCGTCGTGTAAGCAGCAGAAATGCGTACCATCACGTTTCCGACTTTGATAAAGGTCGGATTGTAGCGTATCGCGATTGCGGTTTATCGTATCGCGACTTTGTTGCTCGCGTCAGTCGCGATCCAATGACTGTTAGCAGAATATGGAATCGGTGGGTTCAGGAGGCTAATACGGAACGCCGTGCTGGATCCCAACGGCCTCGTATCACTAGCAGTCGAGATGACAGGCATCTTATCCGCACGGCTGTAACGGATCGTGCAGCCACGTCTCGATCCCTGAGTAAACAGATGGGGACGTTTGCAAGACAACAACCATCTGCACGAACAGTTCGATACGTTTGCAGCAGCACGGACTATCAGCTCGGAGACCGTGGCTGAGGTCACTCTTGACGTTGCATCACAGACAGGAGCGCCTGCGATGGTGTACTCGACGACGAACCTGGGTGCACGAATGGCAAAACGTCATTTCTTCAGATGACTCCAGGTTCTGTTTACAGCATCAGGATGGTCGCATCCGTGTTTGGAGACATCGCGGTGAACGCACGTTGGAAGCATGTATTCGTCATCGCCATACTGGCGTGATGGTATGGGGTGCCATCGGTTACACGTCTCGGTCACCTCTTGTTCGCATTGACGGTGCTTTGAACAGTGGACGTTACATTTCAGATGTGTTACGAGCCGTGGCTCTACGCTTCATCCGATCCCTGCGAAACCCTACATTTCAGCAGGATAGCGCACTACCGCATGTTGCAGGTCCTGTACGGGCCTTTCTGGATACAGAAAATGTTCGACTGCTGCCCTGGCCAGCACATTCTCCAGATCTCTCACCAATTGAAAACGTCTGGTCAATGGTGGCCGAGTAACTGGCTAGTCACAATACGCCAGTCACTACTCTCGATGAACTGTGGTATCGTGTTGAAGCTGCACGGGCAGCTGTACCTGTACACGGCATCCGATCTCTGTTTGACTCAATGTTCAGGCGTATCGAGGCCGTTATTACGGCCAGAGGTGGTTGTTCTGGCTACTGATTTCTCAGGATATACGCACCCAAACTGCGTGAAAATATAATCACACGTCAGTTCTAGTATAATACGTTTGTCCAATGAATACCCGTTTATCATCTGCATTTCTTCTTGCAGTAGCAAATTTAATGGCCAGTAGTGTAAATGTAGGCGCACTGAGTGGAAGATGGCGCTGTGTGAAATGTGGATGCAGATCACGTAGAAGATAATGGCTTTTATTTTCGGTGCAGAGACGGTGTTTTTTTTCGCGATTTTAGCGCATTTGTAGGCGAACAGTTTGGAAGTCAGTGTCCTTATATCAGCGGACGCCCCTTGATAGTCTTCCCTCGGCGTCTGCGTAAACAAACACCGCACACGAGGAGGATGGCTAACTAGCGAGAGACGCTGTCGCAGAAACCGGCAGCGGCGAGAGGGAAAATAACAAAATTAAAATAAAATACGCGGCCCGGCGAGGCAGTAAAGTGGGGAAACAGTCGGGTGCGACGGAGGAAGACAAGGAGAAGAATAAAAGGGGGAAAAAATAAAATGAGACAGGATGGTGCATAAAAAGAGAGGACGAGAAGCGAAGCGAACGCGATTGCAGCCGGGACTTTTGCGACCACCGGAAATTAAAAGTCTGTGCAGCGGGAAGCAAGCCAGACACACGCACTCACACGCACACGCGCTGTGCGTTGCAGTGCGTAGGGCGCGCCATTCTGGCCGCCTCACACGCAGCCAGTGGACTCGCGCCTGGCGTAGAAGCTGTCCGGCCGAGACAAAGATTTCCTTCGTACCAAACTGCTAGACAGGTGACCGCAACAACTCCGAAATCAGAGAGGTCGCATTCCAGATCTACTCCTACATTTATTTTTATTTATTTATTGATTTATTTAACCTGGCAAGATTAGGGCGATCAGGCCCTCTGTTACATCTAACCAGGCATTCTACTTACTGTACATTCATATGTTTTAGTAGGCATGTTAAACTACAACTAGTACAAAAAGTGAAGTAAACGATTACAAAGGCACACCTGGAAAAATACATAGATGTAGAGTTTATATTCGTAGATCATAAGTACTGTTATAATTAGACATTATTGAAGAGACAGATTTTTAGATAGGAGTGCTAGCAGCAGGGAGTATGAGGGAGACTCATGGTGAAGGGAGGAGAAGAGTAGAGAGACATGATGAAACAGAATTAAGGAAATATAAAGGAAAAGAAGATTGAGGGGCCAATAGAGGAAGATGAAGAGGAAGGCATCTCAGGAGCAAGATAGGAGACGCTAGCTTTGTTACTTGGCAGATGAGAGGATTGTACATTAATTTTGTGGAGAACGCTATAAGGATGATAGTAGGAAATGCTTCAACTTCTTCTTAAACGCAGCAGGGGATTGCCTTTTGCGCAAGGCAAGGGGCAGTTTGTTCCAGAGGCGGGCAGCGGCAACTGCGAAGGATGGCATGGCAGGTGTTTAATCTCTGAAGCAAGGTACTGGGGTGCCTGCGCGACGAGGAGTCGGTGAAGTAGATACAGTGTGTGGCGGTCACGCAGTTTGTCCGGCCGCAGCCACCCCAGCTCGGAGTATGAAGCACTAACATGATCATATCGGCGAATGTTGCAGGTGTAACGCACACAGGCATTCGTAGTTAGTTCTAGCCGTCTTTTGTTTCCACTACTCAAGGCTTGTTGAATTACAGCACAATAGTGGATGTTCAGTAGAACGAGTGCTGGCGTTTCAAGTCCTGTGGAAATACGTTCCGAAACTTTTTGAGAGCGTAGAGACAAGCGAACGTCGTCTGGCACACCGCGACTGTGTTCTCCGACCAGTTGAGATTCTCGTCCAAAGTTACACCCAAGTTCTTCACTGTTTTCTGATATGGTACTGGAATACCGTCGAGCAGAATAGGAGGCAGCCGTTAGCGGAAATCTGAACTCATTAATTTCTGATGGGCTATTAAGATTACTTACGTCTTTTTTGCATTTAGTTTAAGCCCAAGGTTTTTCGCCCATGTCACTACTAAGACAGATCATCATTCATCTGGGCGATTGCAATGTTTACATATTGAGCTCTGACGCTTGGGTAGAGCTGGAGGTCGTCGGCATAGAAATGATATTTACAGGAGGACAGAACCGGCGAAATAGCGTTGACATATAAGGAAAACAAAAGTGGTCCTAAGACTTATCCTTGTGGCACTCCCAAGGAATGTTTCCAGGAAAATTTTTCATTTAAGGCAGACAACACATTGCTGTCTGTCTTTGAAGTAGCTTTCAAACCATGTCATTGCACTAGCTGAGAAATTGAGCTGTTGCATTTTTCTGAGCAATATGTCAAAGTTAACAGTATCAAAAGCTTTGCAGAAGTCGAGTAGCGTCAATATTGTTGCCTTTCGGCTATCGATGGCATATTTCAAGTCATCAGTTACTTTAATCAGAGCAGTTTTTGTGCTGTGATGTTTACGGAAACCGGATTGAAATTTGTCAAATAGGCTGATTCATGCAGGTGTTCAGTGATTTGATCATGAACGCTATATTCAAGTACTTTGGAAGCAGCAGGCAGTATGCTAATTGGTCGGTAATCTCTAGGCAGTTGCGGGTTTTCGATCTTAGGGATGGGTCGAACTATGCTTCTTTTCAATGCAGTGGCGTATATCCCGTTCACGAGGGAAAAATTAAATATGGCAGTTAAGACAGGTACTACGATATCGAAAACATTCTTAATCATGGTTACACTCATACTGTCATTGCCTAATGCATCAGAAGAGATTATGGATACCCTGCAAATCACACTTGTGCCTGGCAGAGGGTTCATCAAACCACCTTCACAATTCTCTTATTCCCACCTCGTACAGCGCGCGGGAAGAACGAACACCTACATCTTTCCGTACGAGCTCTGATTTTCCTTATTTTATCGTGGTAATCGTTCGTCCCTCAGTAAGTCGGTGTCAACAAAATATTTTCGCATTCGGAGGAGAAAGTTGGCGATAGGAATTTCGTGAGATTCCGTCGCAACGAAAAACGCCTTCCTTTTAATGATGTCCACCCCAAATCCTATATCATTACTGTGACACTCTCTCTCATATTTCGCGATAGTACAAAACGGGCTGCCCTTCTTTGAACTTTTTCGATGTAGTCACAGTCCTATCTGGTAAGGATCCCACACCGCGCTGCAGTATTCTAAAAGTGGACGGACAAGCGTAGTGTAGGCAGTCTGCTTAGTAGGTCTGTTACATTTTCTAAGTGTCCTGCCAATAAAACGCAGTCTTTGGTTAGCCTTCCCCACAACATTTTCTGCGTGTTCCTTCCAATTTAAATTGTTCGTAATCGTAATTCCTAGGTATTTAGTTGAATTTACGGCTTTTAGATTAGACTGATTTAATGTGTAACCGAACTTTAACGCGTTCTTTTTAACACTCATATGGATGACCCCACACTTTTTCTTATTTAAGGTCAACTGCCACTTTTCGCGCCGTTCCGATATTTCTTATAAATCGTTTTGCAGTTTTATTTTCATCTCCTGATGACTTTACTAGTGGATAAACGACAGCGTCATCTGCAAACAACCGAAGACGGTTGCTCAGATTGTCTCCCAAATCGTTTATATAGATAAGGAACAGCAAAGGTCCTATAACAGTACCTTGGGGAGCGCCAGAAATCACTTCTGTTTAATAGTATCAAAAGTCTGACAGATAGCCATATAGCATTTAAAAGGAAATTAACAGAATTTCTTAATGGCAGCTCCTTCGACCCATTAGATGAATTTTTCGACATAGTAAGTGGGTAATTTCCCCAACCCTCACAAAAAAATTAAGTGTCATGTAATATTTTGTGTAATATAATATCTTGTATAGACAGATTTTATTAACCTGACACTTTCCACATCATTCACAATCTATGGAACATGTACTAATCTAATCTAATCTACTCCATGACTTTTCGTCAATTACTACGAGCTGTGACCTCTCTGACAGGAAGTTACAGATCCAGTCACACTGAGGCGTTACTTTCGTTTTGCCTCAGGCTACAATAGGAGGTAATTATGTTTTCTATATCGAGATATAAGTTTTTCTTTGATTGCTAGCAGCTTCAACACGTCGCTGGGTGAAAGGAATATTCGACGCATTTGTTTATTTCTTTTCATCATTTCACAAAGAGGTCACACGCCGTTTATATGTATACTCCTTGATCCATCCTGTACGAGAGTGCGTGGGTATGAATGGAAGTCAAATGTAGCGGGAGCGTGGACCAAAGGGAGGGAGGTGAGTGTCCCCACCACCACGGCGTTCGAATAGGAACGTTGGTCGGATTTTGGCGCGTGGAGAGCACTGCGGGGCCACATGTGTTTTTTGTGTTATTACGAAATTGTGTGTTACATATTTTTTGTGTCATATATGAAATTATTCGTGTAGTGTTTTCGTTTTGTCATTGTCCTACCCATGAGAGGTCACGCTGATTCAGACATAAGTTCTGTAACTAAAGAAAAATTGTAATGTGTCGGCTTCTAAAGTTTTCATCAAAGTAGAAAATAAATCTATTAAATGAGAGTCAGCCTTTCAGTTAAGATATAATCCCCCCGTCACCTGACACATGAAATGGGTAGGATGTATCTTATTCAGTTCGATGAAAGACAGAAATAATGTGCAATGTGAATTTAGATAGGCTACCAGCTGCTATAGTGACGGCTTTAAGTTCAACCACCCCAGAACGTGTTATCTTAGAGAAACTCGCACCAGTTTCCGTTGCGCGCATTTCTAAAATAAGGGTCAAAATATAGATACCATTTCTTGTGGGCCTGGTATATTAGCACCCAGGACGCAAAGTCGAGTATAATTCTCTAAGGCAACGCGAGGAGATGGTCACACAGGTTCAATACAAATTAAAAATATATAAAGAGCCAGCAGACAGCCAACCAGCAGTCATATAGCAACATAACTGAAACGATTTCCATAAGCGTGCAATTTGTTTTCTAAACCCATGTTGACTGTGTGTCAATAGACAGTTTCCTTCTAGATAATTCATAATGTTGGAACACAATATATGTTCGAAAATCCTGCTGCATATCGACGTTAACGCTATGGGCCTGTAATTTAGTGGATTACTCCTACTACCTTTCTTGAATATTGGTGCGACCTGTGCAACTTTCCAGTCTTTGGGTACGGATCTTTCGTCGAACGAATATCAGAAATGAGCTCACGTATACTACACGCGTGGATATGCGAATACAGCGCCAAAGAAAGAAAACATAAAGGATGTAGGAGACACGATCGGGAGGACGACGGTTCAATCCCGCGTCCGGCCATCCTGATTTAGTTTCTCCGTGATTTACCTAAATCGCTCCAGACAAATGCCGGGATGGTTCCTTTGAAAGGGCACGGCCGACTTCCTTCTCCATCCTTCCCTCATCCGATGAGACCGATGACCTCGCTGTCTGGTCTCTTCCCGCAAACAACCCGAAGACACGGTCTGATATCAATGTAACACCGCACAGACGAGCGACGGATATGTAAATGATGATAGAATTGCAATTCTCTCGCAGAATTAGAATGGCCAGCAGAGAGTGTTGTTCGTGTTTGGTGTTGTTGGGGGCCTGGTATGGGATGTAAGGGGGCGTCAACAGTGTCTGGCGTCGAGTGATCACTCTGGAGAACACGGAGTTGCCGCGTACTCGTGTGAGACAGCGTTATCAGCAGCTGGCAGTGTTTGGAAGGCCCTCGCTGTGGGCTGCCATTTGATCAGCTACTCGAATCATCCAGTGTCGAGATTTGTGAGACATTTGGACGTGGCAGTGGTCCGATGTTTGGCTGCATGGTAACCTTAGGGCAGGCACAGTCGTCGTGAAGGTTGTGGTCGAACACGCCACAACCCCTTCACACGAGCGCCCGCCATCCGATGGCAGGCAGTGCACTCCCTTGCTAACCCTACCTCACCCCGCACTGCTGGTCAGAGACAATGAGCAGCCGGACTGGGGACTTAGCGTCCCATTCGTGGCTCCAGGGATTTCTTCAAGAGAGCTTCACCAGCTGAGGCGTTGGTCCACCTCTGATCCTGATGTAACCAGTTTTTCGGCCTGCTGTTGATTCGTAGAGTTGCTGGATGTTCTCGCAAGGGATTTAGGCCCAGATCCTGCCCGACTGCCGCGTTAGGTCGTCAAAATGTCGAGCTGCTTGGAGAGCCCTGCCCATAATTTTCTAAACTTTCTCAGTTGGGGAGAGATCCGGCGACGTTGCTGGCCAATGTACGGTTTGGCAAGCGCGAAAAGAAGCAGTGGAAAGTCTCGCCGTGTTTGGGCGGGGATTATCTTTCAGCAATACAACCCAGGATGGCTTGCTACGAAAGACACGAAATGGGTCGTAGAATATCGTCCACGTACCTCTATGCTGTAAGGATGTCACAGATGGCAGCCGAAGGGCTCCTGCTACGAAATGAAACGACACCCCAGAGCATCGCTCCTAATTGTCAGACCGTTGGGCGGACGACAATCAGGTTTGTATCCAACCGCCGTCCAGGGCATCTACAGACAAGTGCCTGCTTGTCACTGGAGCTCAGCTCGATCAGTGGAGACAATTCCACTCTTGTCAGTGAGACTCCTGCTTGAAGACGTGTGTGGAGACGCCCCATACAGCGGTAGGATACCGACCTGAGTGTCGCGTCCCATTCTGCCCAACAACCCTGAGTGAGGGTCCGCAGTGGCAGTTGATTTCCCAGCAGGACGCCACGGGCTGGCATCAGAGGCAAACCTGCAGTAGAGCCGTACGTCGGCAGTGCTGTAAGTCCGTTTCGTTGCCCTTCGCGGCAATCGATCCTGGGGTCACATTTCAGCAAGATAATGCCCGCCCGCACACCGCGAGAATTTCTACCGCTCGTCTCAGTGCTTTCCAAACTCTAGCTTCGCCGGCAAGCTCGCCCCAACCGAGAACTTTTGGAGCATTATGAGTAGGGTCTTCCAAGCATCTCACCGTTTTGACAATCTAATGCACCTCAGGATGAGATCCAAGGATTCTGTCAAAGAATGCCGAACCGAATAAGTGCTTGCATAAGGGCCAGAAGTAGACCACGCGTTCTTGACTTGCTCAGTTTTTGAAGCTCTTTCTCTCCAACAAATCATCCAATTTTTTCTGAAATTGTAATCATTTCTTTGTCTGTACATATACGTGACATCGGCCGATTACTGCCCCAGTCTGATAATGCCTTCCTGGCGCGTCTTTTTTGTCTATGAGTGTAATTCTGTAATTTACTGTTGCATTGTACTATATAAATACGAGCGTCATTCAATAATTAAAGAAACGTTCATTCTTACAAAGAAGAAGACAGCAACCAGCCACTATTACACAACAGGCCATTAAAACTGCTACACCACGAAGATGACGTACTACAGACGCGAAATTTAACCGACATCGAGAAGACGCTGTGATATGAAAATGATTAGCTTTTCAGAGCATTCACACAATGTTGGCGCCGGTAGCGACACCTACAACGTGCTGAAATGGGGAAAGTTTCCAACCAATCTCTCATACGCAAACAGCAGTTGACCGGCGTTGCCTGGTGAAACGTTGTTGTGATGCCTCGTGTAAGGAGGAGAAATGCGTACCATCACGTTTCCGACTTTGATAAAGGACGGATTGTAGCCTATCGCGATTGCGGATTATCGTATCGCGACATTGCTGCTCGCATTGGTCGAGATGCAATGACTGTTAGCAGGATATGGAATCGGTGGGTTCCGGAGGGTAATACGGAACGCCGTGCTGGATCCCAACGACCTCGTATCACTAGGAGTCGAGATGACAAGAAGAATTGCAGATGATAAAAGGGTATTCATTGGACAAATATATTATACTTCAACTGACATGTGATTACATTTACACGCAATTTGGGTACATAGATCCTGAGAAATCAGTACCCAGGACAACCACCTCTGGCCGTAATAACGGCCTCAATACGCCTGGGCATTGAGCCATACAGAGCTCGGATGGCGTGTACAGGTACAGCTGCCCGTGCAGCTTCAACACGATACCACAGTTCATCAGGAGTAGTGACTGGCGTATTGTGACGAGCCAGTTGCTCGGCCACCATTGACCAGACGTTTTTAGTTGGTGAGAGATCTGGAGAATGTGCTGGCCAGGGCAGCAGTCGAACATTTTCTGTATCCAGAAAGTCCCGTACAGGACCTGCAACATGCGGTCGTGCATTATCGTGCTGAAATGTAGGGTCTCGCAGGGACCGAATGAGGGGTAGAGCCACGGGTCGTAACACATCTGAAATGTAACGTCCACTGTCCAAAGTGCCGTCAGTGCGAACGAGAGGTGACGTGTAACCAATGGCACCTCATACCATCTAAATGGTTCAAATAGCTCTGAGCACTATGCGACTTAACTGCTGAGGTCATCAGTCTCCTAGAACTTAGAACTACTTAAACGTAACTAACCTAAGGACATCACACACATCCGTGCGGATGCAGGATTGGAAGCTGCGACCAGTAGCGGTCGCGCGGTTCCAGACTGTAGCGCCTAGAACCGCTCGGCCACCCCGGCCGGCAGTAAGGCACGTCGCGGCCGCCACCTAGCAGGTCGGAGGCGCCGCCAGGAGACAGTGCGTGGTGCGGCTGGGTGGCAGCGAGAACGGCCGCTGTTGCGTCACGCCGATTCAGCGGGACAGCCGAGCTGCGTCATCAGCCGAGGCGCTGCCCCGCCTGTGGCACACTTCATACTTGCTGGCCGTGCGGAATGCTCGCCAGGGTCCGGCTATCGTAATGTGGGGGAGGGGGGGGGGGGGCGATGAACCCGCCACAGGCTGACCGTGCAGTCTAGCGCGTCGAGAGTGCAATGCGAGACTTGAGGGCCGCCGCGTCGAAGGAGCACAACAGGTCTTTCAGAGGCTTCGTTCTCAGCGGCCCGGACAGAGGTCGCGTCAGTCGCCATCACCCCAGTTCGCCCGACAAGATCGCCGCCCGATGCCCGGTCACACAGCGCCCCATCTCCCTCCTCAGTTATTGCCTTACCATATCATCCAGTTTTGTCCCGACTCCACCCGGGTTTTCACGCTCTGTTCCAACACCTGAGCTGGCCTTGTGGCGGAGCGGTTCTAGGCGCTTCAGTGTGGAACCGCGATGCTGCTACGGTCGCAGGTTCGAATCCTGCCTCGGGCATCGATGTGTGTGATGTCCTTAGGTTAGTTACGTCTAAGTAGTTCTAAGTTCTAGGGGACTGATGACCTCAGATGTTAAGTCCCATAGTGCACAGAGCCATTTGAACCATCAACCCTTGATTGCAAATTTATAAAAATAAAACTAAAGTCCGTCCGAATAGGCTTTGAAGGCTCGAGGGAACCGATCGACCGCCATGTCATCGTCAAGTCATAGGCGTCACTGGATGCGGATATAGAGGGGCATATGGTGAGCACACCGCTCTCCCGGCCGTATGTCAGTTTACGAGAGAGGAGTCGCTACTCTTCAACCGAGTAACTCCTCACTTCGCCCCACAAGGGCTGAGTGCACCCCGCTTGCCAGCAGCGCTCGGCAGCCCAGGACGGTCACCCATCCGAGTGCTATCCCAGCCCGACAGCGCTTAACTTCGGAGATCTGACAGGGTTCGGTGTTACCACTGCGGCAAGGCCGTTGGCATAGATTTATAAAACAGCAAATTTAAAAAAGCGTGTTTCGACTTCGATGTCAAGTTGTTGTTCTGTGGTCTCGTTCAAAAAATGGCTCTGAGCACTATGGGACTCAATAACTGAGATCATCAGTCCCCTAGAGCTTAGAACTACTTAAACCTGACTAACCTAAGGACATCACACACATCCATGCCCGAGTCAGGATTCGAACCTGCGACCGTGGCAGTTATGCGGTTCCGGACTGAAGTGCCTAGAACCGCACGGCCACCGCGGCCGGCCGTTCTGTGGTCTCAAGTGTTATTTCGCAGACTGAAACAAACTTGCAAGAAATGAAAGCAGTTTGGCAACACTTCAGGCGATCGTCAACTGTCGTGCATCTACATAGATACTCCACAAGCCATCTTACGGTGCGTGGCAGAGGGTGCTCCGTACCACTACAAACCCTTCCCTGGTCCACTTGCAAACAGACCGAGGAAAAAACGACTATCTATATGCCTCTGTATGAGCCCTATCTTCTCTTTATCTACGTCCCTCTTACCCGCAGTGTATGTTGGCAGCAGTAGATCCGCTTGGCAGTCAGCTTCAAATGCCGGTTCTCTAAGTTTTCTCAGTAGTGTTCCTCGAAAAGAACGTCGATTTCCCTCCAGGTATTCCCATTTGAGTTCCCGAAGCATCTCCGCAACACTTGCGCGTTGTTCGAAACTACCGGTAACAAATCTATCATCCCGTGTTTGAATTGCTCCGATATCTACCTTCAATCCGACCTGTTACGGATCCCAAACACTCGAACAGTACTCAAGAATAGGTCGCACCAGCGTCCTACATGCAGTCTCCTTTACAGGTGAACCACTCTTTCCTAAAATTCTCCCGAGCCGAAGTCGACCTTTCGCCTTCCCCACCAAAGTTCTCACTTGTTCGTTCCATCTCACATCGCTTTGCAACGTTACGCCCAGGTATTTAAAAAAGTTCAGTGTGTAACGCTGTATCCGAACGTTATAGGTGTGTTCTTCCTACCCACCCGCATTAACTTACATTTTTCCACATTCAGAGATATCTGCCATTCATCAGACCAACTAGAAATATTGTCTAACTCCTGCAGTCACTCAACTTGGACGCCTGACCGCAGACCTCAGCATCATCAGCCAACAATCGCAGATCGCTGCCCACTCTGTCCGCCATATTTTTTATGTATATACAGTACAACAGGGCACCTACCATCCGTCCCTGGGAGACTCCTGACGATATCCTTGCCTGTCATGGATACTCGCCGTCGAGGAAAGCCTACTGGTGTAAGTAGACTGTTTACGTTTTTGTGTTGGTAACGCCACGTAGCGCTCTGTATGAAAATCACCCACTGTGCTGTGTGCAGTCTGCCGCTGGTTGGCATTGTTGGAATATTCTCCACTGTAGCGTTGTGCAGTTGGAGGAGAGCCGCTAGCAGTGTTGGATGTGGGGATAGAGATGGCGGAGTTTTGAGAGCGGACGATCTGGACGTGTGTCCGTCAGAGACAGTAAATTTGTAAGACTGGATGTCATGATGACTTTTGAACACTATTAAGTTAAATACAGTGTTTGTTCTCTATCATAATCTTTCATTTGCTGTTGTTGTTGTGGTCTTCAGTTCTGAGAGTGGTTTGATGCAGCTCTCCATGCTACTCTATCCTGCGCAAGCTTCTTCATCTCCCAGTACCTACTGCAACCTACATCCTTCTGGATCTGCTTAGTGTATTCATCTCTTGGTCTACCTCTACGATTTTTACCCTCCACGCTGCCCTCCAATACTAAATTGGTGATCCCTTGACGCCTCAGAACATGTCCTACCAACCGATCCCTTCTTCTAGTCAAGTTGTGCCACAAACTTCTCTTCTCCCCAATCCTATTCAATACTTCCTGATTAGTTATGTGATCTACCCATCTGATCTTCAGCATTCTTCTGTAGCCCCACATTCCGAAAGCTTCTATTCTCTTCTTGTGCAAACTATTTATCGTCCATGTTTCACTTCCATACATGGCTACACTCCATACAAATACTTTCAGAAATGACTTCCTGACACTTACATCTATACTCGATGTTAACAAATTTCTCTTCTTCAGAAACGCTTTCCTTGCCATAGCCAGTCTACATTTTATATCCTCTCTACTTCGACCATCATCAGTTATTTTGCTCACCAAATAGCAAAACTCCTTTACTATTTTAAGTGTCTCATTTCCTAATCTAATTCCCTCAGCAGCCCCCGACTTAATTCGACTACATTCCATTATCCTCGTTTTGCTTTTGTTGATGTTCATCTTATATCCTCCTTTCAATACACTATCCATTCCATTGAACTGCTCTTCCAAGTCCTTTGCTGTCTCTGACAGAATTACGATGTCATCGGCGAACCTCAAAGCTTTTATTTCTTCTCCATGGATTTTAATACCTACCCCGAATTTTTCTTTTGTTTCCTTCACTGCTTGCTCAATATACAGATTGAATAACATCGGGGAGAGGCTACAACCCTGTCATACTCCCTTCCCAACCACTGCTTCCCTTTCATGCCCCTCGCCTCTTATAACTGCCATCTGGTTTCTGTACAAATTGTAAATAGCCTTTCGCTCCCTGTATTTTACCCCTGCCACCTTTACAATTTGAAAGAGAGTATTCCAGTCAAGATTGTCAAAAGCTTTCTCTAGGTCTATGAATGCTTTCCTTAATCTTTCTTCTAAGATAAGTCGTAAGGTCAGTATTGCCTCACGTGTTCCAACATTTCTACGGAATCCAAACTGATCTTCCCCGAGGTCGGCTTCTACTAGTTTTTCCATTCGTCTGTAAAGAATTCGTGTTAGTATTTTGCAGCTGTGGCTTATTAAACTGATTGTTCGGTAATTTTCACATCTGTCAACACCTGCTTTCTTTGGGATTGGAATTATTATATTCTTCTTGAAGTATGCGGGTATTTCGCTAGTCTCATACATCTTCTTCACCAGATGGTAGAGTTTTGTCAGGATCGCTCTCCAAAGGCCGTCAGTAGTTCCAATGGAATGTTGTCTACTCCGGGGGCCTTGTTTCGACTCAGGTCTTTCAGTGCTCTGTCAAACTCTTCACGCAGTATCTTACCTCCCATTTCATCTTCACCTACATCCTCTTCCATTTCCATCATATTGTCCTCAAGTACATCGCCCTTGTATAGACCCTGTATATACTCCTTCCACCTTTCTGCTTTCCCTTCTTTGCTTAGAACTGGGTTTCCATTTGAGCTATTGATATTCATACAGGTGGTTCTCTTTTCTCCAAAGGTGTCTTTAATTTTCCTGTAGACAATCTCTATCTTACCCCTAGTGATGTAAGCCTCTACATCCTTACATTTGTCCTCTAGCCATGCCTGCTTAGCCATTTTGCACTTCCTGTCGTTATCATTTTTGAGACGTTTGTATTCCTTCTTGCCTGCTTCATTTACTGCATTTTTATATTTTCTCCTGTCATCAGTTAAATTCAATATTTCTTCTGTTACCCAAGGATTTCTACTAGCCCTCGTCCTTTTACCTACTTGATCCTCTGCTGCCTTCACTACTTCATCCCTCAAAGCTACCCATTCTTCTTCTACTGTATTTGTTTCCCCCATTCCTGTCAATTGTTGCCTTACGCTCTCCCTGAAACTCTTTCAGTTTATCCAGGTCCCATCTCCTTAAGTTCCCACCTTTTTGCAGTTGCTTCAGTTTTAACCTACAGGTCATAACCAATAGATTGTGGTCAGAGTCCGCACCTGCCCCTGGAAATGTCTTACAATTTAAAACCTGGTTCCTAAGTCTCTGTTTTACCATTATATAATCTATCTGATACCTTTTAGTATCTCCAGGATTCTTCCATGTATACAACCTTCTTTCATGATTCTTAAACCAAGTATTAGCTATGATTAAGTTGTGCTCTGTGCAAAATTCTACTAGGCGGCTACCTCTTTCATTTCTTAGCCCCAATCCATATTCACCTACTATGTTTCCTTCTCTCCCTTTTCCTACTGCCGAATTCATTTGCTAACTGTGCCTATCAGTAGTTAGTGCCTTCAGTAGTTAGACTCTTTTATTTAGCTGGCAGTAGTGGCACACACTGTATTGCAGTAGTTGGAGTAACGAAGATTTTTGTGAGCTGAGTGATTGCTGAAAGGTATAGGTTAATGTTAGGAAGGGCCATTCTTTTGTAGGGATTATTGAAAGTCAGATTGCGTTGTGTTAAAAATATTGTGTGTCACTTTACTGATAATCAGAATAAGTAAAGAGAGAAATGAGTGAGTACGTTCAGTTTTGCACAGCTGTTTGAAAATCAAATAACGTAAGAGGTTTATCAGCACAGTCATTCATAATTTTTCTAAGGGGACGTTTCACTGGGTTCTCATATTTACGAAGCCTTCGAGCCATTCACATATCTGAGAACTCATTCCATGTGCTCGTACATTCGTTAACAGCCTGCAATGGGGCACCTTGTCAAATGCTTTCCTGAAATCTGTAAGTATGGAATCTGCCTGTTGTCCATTGTTCTCCGTATATCACGCGAGGGAAGGGCAAGCTCAGTTCGGCACGAGCGGTGCTCTCTGAAACCATGCTGATGCGTCGACATGGCCAAATTTATTGTATTCGAACCTGGGGCGCCCGCAGGTTTTTGTGTCAGTAGGGGCAAAAATTTTTCACCACATACACACACACACACACACACACACACACATATATATATATATATATATATATATATATATATATATATATATATATATATCCCAGATTTTATGTTATGTTTTATGTTTCTGAACCGTATTCTGCCAATAAATTGTTTTCTTACCGCTAATAATCGTTTCAGCGCTTAAAAACACTGCTCATGCAGTGAACGCAGTTGGATTTAAATTAACAGTCCGGAAAAAAATCGGTTCACTACACTGAGCTGTGTAAAACTGGTCAAATTGACTTACATTACTGTGAAAGCTTCTTTTATGCACTTAACAATAGTGTTTCGCAGCTGGTTCAAATGGCTCTGAGCACTATGGGACTCAACTGCTGAGGTCATTAGTCCCCTAGAACTTAGAACTACTTAAACCTAACTAACCTAAGGACATCACACACATCCATGCCCGAGGCAGGATTCGAACCTGCGACCGTAGCAGTCGCACGGTTCCGGACTGCGCGCCTAGAACCGCGAGACCACCGCGGCCGGCGTTCCGTAGCTGCGTAGTGCACTAACAACGGTTCTTTCACGTGATACAGCTCTATTTTGGAATTGGAATAGGCCTACTTATTCTAACATGCTTACTGAATTACTATTGTGCTCTGAAGGCCATTTGTCGTTTCATAGTAAGCCAGATGTTTTCCCCATATATGCAATTTAGAAATACTGATGCACTTTTAGTACGATGCCAGAGTTATGAACATAAAAAACTAACATTTATAATATAGTAAAACCTGTTTTTATATTAGCAGACTGTACATTTTGCCGCCATTTTCGTCTGGTCCTGTCCTAAGCCTTTTCTCTAGGACTACTTGTTTTCCTGCTATTAAAAATCGACATTCGGAAGTAACTGAAGGATATCTATCTTTAATTTTGTATTTTTCGTCAAGTAGATGCTGTATCGTAGATTATTTTTCAAGGAAGATGTCATTTTTTTACGTTTGTTTTTAACGCCCCTTTATGACACAACAGATTCTTTTAATATGTAAAGAACGAACAATGGGCGTGCCTTCAGGAAAAACGTTTAAATGTTGCTCAAGAATGCATTTGTAAAAGTTAACAATAAGCTGCTGGTTCATCTGATTATTTCCATTGTTGCCTCACTTGCTGTTGTTAATTTCTACCACGTATGGGTGTAGAAATAAAAATAAAGATACTTCGTAGGTAACAGCTGTAAGATGGATATATAACAATTTTGCACATCTTCAACGAACGAGATTTCTTAAAGAAAAACACACAATTTTTAAATTTATCATTATTTTTTAATTTCAGTTCGAATCTCCTTTAAAGTTTTTCATTGGTCTAGTTCATCCTGTAATTCTGTTTACACATGTTTTATATCATTTTTACGTCATTTTATCGATATTTTCCGGTTATTTTAGCGGTAATTTTACAGGTATTTTAAATTATGCATAACTAGGTTCTATAGTTACAGGTATTTTTTATATTCGTAAACTAAATGAATTCTCACTAGGGGCAACTGCCCCCCCCCCCTCATTCCAACTGAGCACATGGTCAAGGATACTGCGGCAGACAGAAGTTAGGGTTATTGGTCTGTGATTTTGTGGGTCCGCCCTTTTGCCCTTCTTATAAACAAGACTCACCCACACTTTTTTTGCAGTCGCTTGGGTATTTGCACTGGGCAAGAGATACGCGGGAAATGTAAACTAAGGAAGGGGCCAATGCCGTAGAGAACTCTTTGTGGAACCGAATGTGGATTCCATCCGGCCCTGCCGACTTATCTGTTTTCGTCCGCGTCTCGAGGTCTTGTTCTCGCTTCCCGAGCACGGGGTCCCGGGTTCGATTCCCGGCGGGGTCAGGGTTTTTTACCAGCCTCCAGATGCCTGGGTGTGTGTGTTGTCCTCATCATTTCGTCATCATTCCTGAAAGTGGCGAGTTTGAACTGGGCAAAGTTTGAGAATTTGTGTGGATGCTGATAACAGCGGAGTTGAGCATTCCACAAACCAAACATCATCATCCTTTATCTGTTTTCCACTATTCCAGGGTCACGGCGAGTTGATCCCCAACTTCGCACCTCTAGAGTAAGTAGCTTACCGCTGGCTCATGGGTACCCATGGCTTCTTCGTAGCGTCTCCAGTTACCCGTACAGTTAAATATCGCGCACTGGAGGTGAAAAAGAAATGTATTCTGTCCTGAGCGATATTGTGTCAAATCAGCAAGTGAGCTGTAAATAACTTCATTCCCACAAAAGTAATACATGTCGTCTCTAAACGTGGCCGTGACCAGAGTTTTAACGTGGTCGCAAAATATATGAACGCTTAATGGAAAAACTGGTAGAAGCCGACCTCGGGGAAGATCAGTTTGGTTCCGCAGAAATGTTGGAACACGTGAGGCAATACTGACCTACGACTTATCTTAGAAGAAAGATTAAGGAAAGGCAAACCTACGTTCCTGGCGTTTGTAGACTTGGAGAAAGCTTTTGACAATCTTGACTTGAATACTCTCTTTCAAATTCTGAAGGTGGCAGGGGTAAAATACAGGGAGCAAAAGGCTATTTACAATTTGTACAGAAAACAATAGCACTTGTAAGAGTCGAGGAGCATGAAAGGGAAGCAGTGGTTGGGAAGGGAGTGAGACAGGGTTGTAGCCTCTCCCCGATGCTATTCAATCTGTATATTGAGCAAGCAGTAAAGGAAACAAAAGTTCGGAGTAGATATTAAAATCCATGGAGTAGAAATCAAAACTTTGAGGTTCGCCGATGACATTGTAATTGTGTCAGAAACAAGCAAAGGACTTGCAAGAGCAGTTGAACGGAATGGACAGTGTCTTGAAAGGAGGGTATAAGATGAACATCAAGAAAAGCAAACCGAGGATAATGGAATGTAGTCGAATTAAGTCGGGTGATGCTGAGGGAATTAGATTAGGAAATGAGACACTTAAAGTAGTAAAGGAGTTTTGCTATTTGGAGAGCAAAATAACTGATGATGGTCGAATTAGAGAAGATATAAAATGTAGACTGGCAATGGCAAGAAGAGCGTTTCTGAAGAAGAGGAATTTGTTAACATCGAGTATAGATTTAAATGTCAGGAAGTCACTTCAGAAAGTACTTGTGTGGAGTGTCGCCATGTATGGAAGTGAAACGTGGAGGATAAATAGTTTGGACAAGAAGAGAATAGAGGGTTTTGAAATGTGGTGCTACAGAAGAATGCTGAAGGTTAGATGGGTAGATCACGTAATTAATGAGGAAGTATTGAATAAGATTGGGGAGAAGAGAAGTTTGTGGCACAACTTGACCAGAAGAAGGGATCGGTTGGTAGGACATGTTCTGAGGCATCAAGGGATCACCAATTTTGTACTGGAGGGCAGCGTGGAGGGTAAAAATGGTAGAGGGAGACCGAGAGATGAATACACTAAGCAGATTCAGAAGGATGTAGGTTGCAGTAGCTACTGGGAGATGAAGAAGCTTGCACAGGATAAGGTAGCATGGAGAGCTGCATCAAACCAGGCTCAGGACTGAAGACCACAACAACAACATTCTGTTTGTAGTGATTACGTTAGCAAACGGATGAGGCAGTACGATGAATTAACTGTGTTATATTGGTTAACTCTTAGCAATGAAAACTTGATTGCTGTAGTCTGTTTCAGAAATAAAATTGTTTGATGAAGGAAATAGCCTAGAAATGTTTCCAAGTGAATAGCACAAGCTATAAAACAGACCGAAATCTTTAAAGAAAACTGTGTATATCAGAGGGTGTGATTTTATGAACAGTCGTTCCGGAGATGAATATTCAGGACTTTTGAGAACTGTGCAATACGTTTTTGCAAATTCCTGTTCACAACACAGCTGTGGAAAGGATATTTTCCTTTTAAATGCATATTGGACTGGTGTAGGAAACAGACTTTCTGCACAAGGTGCAAAGAACTTGTCGATCGTCAGCTATAATTACAAAGATCCCACTTATTCTGAATACTATGAGAACATCAAATCCAAGAAAGAATTACTTAAGGAGGTAAGAGGAAGAGAGAAATGCGCTTTAGTAAATAAAAGTAAGCCGCTGTGGTTCACAAAATGATTGTTTATAATGCCCCCTGCTATTTTTCTTTTGGAAATACGGTAACACAACGCAGTTAGGTTAAGTTGGACCCTATTCTAAGTACGAGGCAGGTTCGATTTTAACCTTCTAGGGCGGGACGCCTCTGTGATTGACGAAGAATGCTGCAATGCGCCTTCTGCTACTAAAAAATCGCCGAAGCGTGTGTGAGTGAGCCGTATCTGCCTGGAAAAAACGTGGCGGATACTTCACAATGTTTCTTCGGTTACTGGAATTGCAAGTTTTAGGCACATATCACAATCAACGGAGAAACGTCCTATCACATGCTCCAGATGATTCGTGGTGACCTTGACAAGCAAGATTAACAACACTGTTTTCCTGAATTTATTTGAAGCTATGCAGACATGCGTCAAGCAACGTTTTTACGACTGTCATTGAGCACAAGTCTGAAAGACAAACATACGTTATAGAATAAGATACTGTTTAACATCTAAAGCATTGAAGAGCGCCGACACATTCACATTCGCGAACCACTTCCACGTAACAAAATCTCCATCCTGCTGGCGGAAAAGACCAGCAATCAGTAATAATAATAATAATAATACGTAGGCAGCTGATTCCTACCCACCACAACCCACAAAAAGATCCACTACAGTAATTTTAACGGCACCCTTAACACCTGAACATACTATTCTTTTTAGATTCTAATTCACTTTGGAAATTTTTTATACATTGCTGTGATCGTTGCTGGCGAAAAATGTCAGCCACTGGATGTTCAGCAACTCAACTTTAGCTGACGTGTTCCGAGTAAAATCATGTTTAGAATACGTGCGGAAAGGTTACGAAAGTCATAAGGAACGTAGTTTTTTTTAAGTATTTTCCAAATAATAAAAATTTACAAGCGTTTAGAAGATATAACGTTCCCTTAAGAACGATGAATAATGAACAGTAACGTAAACATTTTTCTAACGAACATTCACAAATATCTAAGAATCATTATCTGTTGAAAATGCAATACGTATTTTAGTTATCAGAAATTTTTTTTGTAATTAATGTAATCGTCAAAGAATAACTAATGTTAAAAAATATGTGTCTTAGAGTTACATTATAATAATATCTGTGGTCATGTCAATTTTTCGTTGTTAAAAGAGCGCCATTACAGATTTCGCTCGGCTCTTTTGTTTCTAGTTCTATGTTAATGGTCGAACTGTATCTGTTTGATAATCAGATAGGTATCTGTAAACCTGTTAAATATTTAAATATATGATTATAGAGAATTTGCTAGACTTATTTAAATATTGTAAATACCCTGCCATGTCAAATTCACTACGATTTTTCAGCACTTAGCATTTTGAACTTTTCGAGAATCTTCGCTGACGAGTTGCAGCAGCCGCCATTATGCGGCAGAGATGAATTTGAACTGGCCGTGCAAAAGGCGCACGACTTAAGCTCTTTCATTTTCAGCTGAGCAGTACAATTTCAAAACGTTTTCCTACTGAATTTTGGCTTTAAGCCCAAAATGAGGCTTGGCCTGGATTAACGTAGACACAATATTTTTGTGAACAGTAAAATCTTTTGCTGTATAATGTCAACGAAAGAGTTAGCTAATGTAACAGTTAACCATTTCTCTCGCAGTCAATGTCACGTGAGGTGCTACGTATGTTCTACGCAGGGATTATGTAGTTGGATGCTTGTGTCTCCACTTTACGTAATTATCGTTATACGTGATATAAGTGAGCGTAGCCGGCTAATATTAAAATTCATTATTAACTGCATTACATTACTGTGGTCAAACAAAAGTAGACAGAAGTTTTTTCATTGCGACTTTAAAAAACAATCTGCAACAACAACTAACAGTTTTCAAATTTTCACTTCGCAGAAAAAATAATATGTAAAAGGAGAGGCAGCACAAAGAACATAAACTGATATGAACATACCACAGGAGGTAGAGAGCCTTCACATATACAGTATAGCATCATAACAAGCAACAAACATCGGTGTACAACTGAGTAAAAAAATATGACGTTACGTGCAAGATAACAAACGCGGCCACCGGCTGGTGCGAGTAACAGCAGCTATGATTTACACCTAAAATTACCTATAAACATTTTGCCTAAATGCCGTTTCCAGTAAACCTGCACTTTCAGTTCATAGATTCCGAACTAAAGGCCTATCCCGATTATGATATATTAGGTACACAGGATGCCACAAACTCCTTTCTTCGACTAACTTTGGGTTCTCACAGTCCATATTTCCTGCCCTGTTGGCCGATACGACCGAAGAAAAAAAAATTGATTATGTTGTCGTCCGAAGTCTGTATCTACATCTACATGGATAGACTGAAGTGCCTGGCCGATGGTTCACTGATCTAGTTTTAAAATAATTCTCTATTTTTCCAATCTCGGACAGCGCGCGGAAAAAACGAACAGCTATATCGTTCCTTTCGAGCGGTGATTTGCCTTGTTTTACTATGATGATCGTTTCTCACTGTATAGGGCTGCCTCAACAACATATTTCCGTATTCGCTGGAGAAAAATGGTGGTTCAAACTTCGTGAGAACATTCCGCCGCAACGGCAAACGCCTTTGTTTGAAGATGTCCACCTCAAATCCTGCATTATGTCTTTCAAACTCTCCGCCCTATTTCTCGATAGTACAAAACGTGCTGCTCTTTGAACTTTCTCGATATACTTTGTGAGTCCTATCTGGTAAAGATCCCACACCGCGCAGTAGTACTGCAAAAAAGGACGGATAAGCGTAGTGTAGGCAGTCTCTTAGTAGACCCACTACATTTTCTGTTTCGGCAATAAAACTCAGTCTTTGGTTCGCCTTCCCCCCACAACATTTTCTGTGTGTTCTTTGGAATTAAAGTTGTTCCTAATTGTAATTCCTAGATATTTGGTTGAATTTACGTCATTTAAATTTCATTGATTTATCGTGTAAACGAAGTTTAACGGATTCCTTTTAGCACAATGACGTCATTATTTAGGAGAAACTGCCAATTTTCTCACCACGCAGATATCTTTTCTAAAGCGTTTTTCAATTTGTTTTGATCTTCTGACGACTTTACTAGTCGATAAACGACAGCGTCATATGCGAACAACCTAAGACGGCTGCTCAGATTGTCTCCTAAAACGTTTATATCCATAAGGAACAGCAGAAGGCTTCTAACACTACCTTGTGGAAGGAAAGTAATCACTTGTGTTTTACTCCATGACTTTCCGTCAATCACTACGATCTGTGACCTCTCTGACAGGAAATCACGAATTGAGTCCCATGACTGAGACGATATTCCATAAGCGTGCAATTTCACCACACGCCGGTTGTGTGCTACAGTGTCAAAACCTTTCGGAAATCTAGAAATACGGAATCAATTTTAGATCCCATCTCAACATCATTCTCTGAAAATTATTTCGAGCAGTTACTTCATGAGCCCACGCGAATAGTGCAAATGGTTCAAATGGCTCTGAGCATTATGGCACTCAACTTCTGAGGTCATTAGTCCCCTAGAACTCAGAACTAGTTAAACCTAACTAACCTAAGGACATCACACACAGCCGTGCCCGAGGCAGGATTCGAACCTGCGACCGTAGCGGTCTCGCGGTTCCAGACTGCAGCGCCTAGAACCGCACGGCCACTTTTAGGCCGGCCCACGCGAATAGTAAGCGGTTGTGAAAACACACTTGACCTCTTAGCAACAAATAATTCTGAGATAATAACGAGCATCAAAACCGATTCGGGGATTAGTGAACACAGGGTTGTCGTCGCGAGATTGAATATTGTAATCCCCAAATCCTCGAAAAATATACCTATTCAAAAATCAGATAAAAATTCAGTTGACGACTTCCTGAGAGACAATCTCCAGCCATTCCAAATTAACAATGGAAGTGTAAATCAGATGTAGCTTTAATTCAAAGAAATAGTATCGGTAGCAATTGCGAGATTTATACCAAATAAATTAACAAATGACGGAGCTGATCCTCTTTGGTACACAAAACGGGTTAAACCACTGTTGCAGAAATAAGGAAAAAAACATGCCACATGTAAAAAGACGCAAAATCCCCAAGATTGGCGATCTTTTACAGAAGCTCGAAACTAAGCGCGGACTTCAATGCGAGACACCTATAACAGTTTCCACAACGAAACTTCGTCTCAAAACCTGGCAGAAAATCCAAAGAGATTCTGGTCGTATGTGTTAGCGGCAATGCCTTCTCTGTGCAATAGCAATGGTGATATTATCGAAGATAGTGCTGCCAAAGCACAGTTACTAAACACAGCCTTCCGAAATGCCTTCACAAAAGAAGGCGAACTAAATATTCCAGAATGCGAATCGAGAACAGCTGACAATATGAATAACGCAGAAGCACACATCCTCGGAGTAGTGAAGCAACTTAAATGACTTAATAAATGCAAGTCCTCTGGTCGAGACTGCACACCAATTAGGTTCCTTTCGCAGTATGCTGATGCATTAGCTCCATACTTAACAATCATATACAGCCGTTCACTCGACAATAGATCCGTACCCAAAGACTGGAAAGTTGCACAGGTCACACCAATATTCAAGGAATGTAGTAGGAGTAATCCACTAAATTACAGGCCCATATCATTAACGTCGATAAGCAGCAGGAATTTGGAACATATACTGTGTTCGAGCATTATGAATTACCTCGAAGAAAACTGTCTATTGACACACAGTCAACATGGGTTTAGAAAACATCGTTCCTGCGAAACACAACTAGCTCTTTATTCACATGAAGTGTTCAGTGCTATTGACGAGGGATTTCAGATCGAGTCCGTATTTCTGGATTTCCGGAAGCCTTTTGACACTGTACCACACAAGTAACTTGTAGTGAAATTGCACGCTTATGGAATATGGTCTCAGTTATGTGACTGGATTTGTAATTTCCTGTCAGAGAGGTCACAGTTCGTATTAATCGACGGAAAGTCATCGACTAAAACAGAACTGATTTCTGGCGTTCCCCAAGGTAGTGTTATAGGCCCTTTGCTATTCCTTATCTATATAAACGATTTGGGAGACAATCTGAGCAGCCGTCTTCGGTTGTTTGCAGATGACGCCGTCGTTTAACGACTAGTAAAGTCATCATAAGATCAAAACAAACTGCAAAACGATTTATATTATGGTGCTATCTGAAGATGGCAGAAACCGGTCATTTTATCAAAGTACCGTCGCGTTCTAGCCTGTTTTTTCACTGTTGTGACAAAATAAAACACCTACAGCCGTCTTTATGATTTTATTTTATTATGTTGCAACCAGTTTCGGCGCTTTAATGCGCCATCTTCAGGCTGTAGTTGATGCGCAACGTGTTTGCTACGATCCCTATATATCCCGCATCAGCTGCCAGCATAAGTGGATAGGCAGATAATGTGTCACGAGTCTAACCGTCAACAGCCATTGATTTTAATAGATTACAAGATCGCAGCCTCCCGAAAATGTTACCAAAAATTAAGAACGACGTGCATTCAGGAAAGACCGAGGTACTACGGCTGGTTGCTTGATATGGGGGAGGCACAAAATAGCGTGATCATCAGTCGCATCGGATTAGGGAGAGTGCCCTTTCAAAGGAACCAGCCTCGCATTTGCGCCTCAAGTGATTTAGGGAAATCGCGGGAAACTTAAATGACGATAGTCGGACGCGGGTTTGAACCGTCGTCCTGCCGAATGCGAGTCCAGTGTGGTAATCATTGCACCACCTCGCTCTTTGAGGTACTACGGATCGTATTTTTGCAGTGAGACAGAGAAATACCGGGAAAATGGAAGACATCTCGTGATTGTACTTCTGGGCTTTGAGAAAGCTAATGACAGTGTTCCTCGAAGCAAGATGTGGGAATGTTTGCAAGACCTAAAGGTGCCAAAGTACCTGATCGATGAGGTCAACATGGACTACCAAAAGTGCTGTGTCCAGACATGCAACGGACGATTTGAATGGATTGAAAGAAGGAGAGGCGTCGGACAAGGAAGTACCCTGTCACAACTACTGTTTGTAATAGTAATGCACAAGATCTTAAATCTATCAAGAAAATAAGCGGCGAACCTAATGCCCTGGTTTTTGCTGAGCAGAGACTCAAGCTGGAGCAGAGAAGAAACTTAATGACTGGACCAACTCATTCACAAATTTCGGACTGAAGAAAAGTAAAACAAAGGCAGCACAAATCACCATCAACAGGCAAAGAATAACGTCAAATACGTTTCTCCACTACTGGCCAATAAAATTCCTACACCACGAAGATGACGTGCTATATATGCGAAATTTAACAAACAGGAATATGATACTGTGATATGCAAATGATTAGCTTTCCAGAGCATTCACACAAGGTTGGCGCCGGTGGCGAAACCTACAACGTGCTGACACGAGGAAAGTTTCCAAAACATTTCTCATACACAAACAGCAGTTGACCGGCGTTGCCTGGTGAAACGTTGTTGTGATGCCTCGTGTAAGGGGGAAAAATGTTTACCATCACGTTTGTGACCTTGATAAGGGTCGGATTGTAGCCTATCACGATTCCGGTTTATCGTATCGCGACATTGCTGCTCGCGTCGGTCGAGATCCAATGACTGGTAGCAGAATATGGAATCGGTGGGCTCAGGAGGGAAATACGGAACAGCTTGCTGGATCCCAACGGCCTCGTATCACAAGCAGTCGAGATGACAGGCATCTTATCCGCACGGCTGTAACGGATCGTGCAGCCACGTCTCGATCCCCGAGTCAACAGATGGGGACGTTTGCAAGACAACAACCATCTGCATGCTACAGAAGAATACTGAAGATAAGGTGGATAGATCACGTAACTAATGAGGAGGTATTGAATAGGATTGGGGAGAAGAGAAGTTTGTGGCACAACTTGACTAGAAGAAGGGATCGGTTGGTAGGACATGTTTTGAGGCATCAAGGGATCACAAATTTAGCATTGGAGGGCAGCGTGGAGGGTAAAAATCGTAGAGGGAGACCGAGAGATGAGTACACTAAGCAGATTCAGAAGAATGTAGGTTGCAGTAGGTACTGGGAGATGAAGCAGCTTGCACAGGATAGAGTAGCATGGAGAGCTGCATCAAACCAGTCTCAGGACTGAAGACAACAACAACAACCATCTGCACGAACAGTTCGACGACGTTTGCAGCAGCACGGACTATCAGCTCGGAGACCGTGGCTGCGGTTACCCTTGACGCTGCATCACAGACAGGGGCGCCTGCGATGGTGTACTCGACGACGAACCTGGGTGCACGAATGGCAAAACGTCATTATTTCGGATGAATCCAGGTTCTGTTTACAGCATCACGATGGTCGCATCCGTGTTTGGCGGCATCGCGGTGAACGAACATTGGAAGCGTGAATTCGTCATCGCCATACTGGCGTATCCGCTGGCGTGATAGTATGGGGTGCCATTAGCTACACGTCTCGGTCACCTCTTGTTCGCACTGACGGCACTTTGAACAGTGGACGTTACATTTCAGATGTGTTACGACCCGTGGCTCTACCCCTCATTCGGTCCCTGCGAAACCCTACATTTCAGCAGGATAATGTACGACCGCATGTTGCAGGTCGTGTACGGGCTTTCTGGGTACAGAAAATGTTCGACTGCTGCCCTGGCCCGCATATTCTCCAGATCTCTTACCAACTGAAAACGTCTGGTCAATGGTGGCCGAGCAACTGGCTCGTCACAATACGCCAGTCACTACTCTCAATAAACTGTGGTATCGTGTTGAAGCTGCATGGGCAGCTGTACCTGTACACGCCATCCAAGCTCTGCTTGACTCAATGCCCAGGAATATCGAGGCCGTTATTACGGCCAGAGGTGGTTGTTCTGGGTCCTGATTTCTCAGGATCTATGCACCGAAATTGCGTGAAAATGTAATCACATGTCACTTCTAGTATAATATATTTGTCCAATGAATACCGGTATATCATGTGCGCTTCTTCTTGGTGTAGCAATTTTAATGGCCAGTAGTGTAACATCGGCTGCGAGCAACTCTGCTTTTAAACAATTTTAAAAATGAGATGCATTAGAACTGCGAACCAAACAACTAGAAAGGGTAAAATCAGGAATTAGGTAAATAGAAAAGGAGCTGGTATTGAGGTTCCCGTTACCTGTGTCACAAATAAACGCAGGCTTCAGTGGTATGGGCACATAATGAGAATGAACAGCCAAAGACCTGCCAAAAAGTATTTCATCCCGAACCTCGTACGAAGAAGAGCGCGGAGAAGACCAAAAAAACGCTAGATAGAGACTGTAAGATCAGATGTGGAGGAGAAGGGATACACCGAGCGAGGTGGCGCAGTGGTTCGACACTGGACTGGCATTCGGGAGGACGACGGTTCAATCCCGCGTCCGGCCATCCTGATCTAGTTTTTCCGTGATTTCCCTAAATCGCTCCAGGCAAATGTTGGGATGGTTCCTTTCAAAGGACACAGCCAACATCCTTCCCCATCCCTTGCTAATCCGATGAGACCGATGACCTCGCTGTTTGGTCTCTTCCCCCAGACAATCCAATCCAATCCAAGGGCTTGAGAAGGTATACAAGTGGGAAGCTGTCCTGGAACAGAAGGTGTATGGACAGAGTACGAGATGGAGAGCGCTTGTCCGCCACGCTGGAGAAACTGGGCCTGGAAAACGATGTAACCCATGTGAGATCACTTCTTGTGCGTCGTTATTTCTTCCTACTCAGTTTCATAACGCTTCCAGAGCGAGACCGACCGGACAGTGTGGGCCCCGGGACGTAGCCGTGTGGGACCCCCGACGGCGCGCTGCAGGCCGTCCAGCGTTGCGTCATCAGCGCCGGAGCGGAACCGGCCAGACGTGACTTCTCGCGAGACACGTGACACGGCCGCACGTCGAGATAGGTCACGCACGCAACGCCGCGCAGCCTAACGAGCCGACAGCACCCTCCGCCGCGCACCGCACACTGCACACTGCATGCCCTGCACCTACCACACTCGCGAACAAGTAGAAGGCTACACCGCCGATATCAAAAACAGTTTCCCCGCAACAGTCTCTTGCCTGGTTAGATGCGGCCCGCCACGAAATTCCTCTGCTTTGCCAACCTCTTCATCTGAGAGTAGCACTTCCAACCTACATCCTCTACTATTTCTACATCTACATAAACATCCATATTCCGCAAGCTACCTGACGGTATCGGTTCTCCCTTCTATTCCGGTCTCGTATTGTTCGTGGAAAGAAGGATTGTCGGTATGCCTCTGTGTGGGCTCTAATCTCTCTGATTTTATCCTCACGGTCTCTTCGCCAGATATACGTAGGAGGGAGCAATATACTGCTTGACTCCTCGGTGAAGGTATGTTCTCGAAACTTCAACAAAAGCCCGTACCGAGCAACTGAGCGTCTCTGCTGCAGAGTCTTCCACTGGAGTTTATCTATCATCTCCGTAACGTTTTCGCGATTACTAAATGATCCTGTAACGAAGCGCGCTGCTCTCTGTTGGATCTATCTCTTATCAAACCTATCTGGTACGGATCCCACACTGCTGATCAGTATTCAAGCATTGGGCGAACTTCCTTTCTTTTCGGACTGCATTTCCTTAGGACTCTTCCAATGAATCTCAGTCTGTCATCTGCTTTACCGACGATCAACTTTATATGATCAATCCATTTTAAATCACTCTTAATGCCTACTCCCAGATAATTTAGGGAATTAACTGCTTCCACTTGCTGACCTGCTATATTGTAGCTAAATGATATGGGGTATTTCTTTCTATGTATTCGCAGCATATTACACTTGTCTACACAGAGATTCAATTGCCATTCCCTGCACCGTGCTTCAGTTCGCTGCAGATCCTCCTGCATTTCAGTACAATTTTCCATTGTTGCAAACTCTCGATACACCACAGCATCATCTGCAAAAAGCCTCAGTGAACTTCCGATGTCATACACCAGCTCATTTATGTATAGTGTGAATAGCAACGGTCCTACGACACTCCCCTGCGGCACACCTGAAATCACTCTTACTTCGGAAGACTTCTCTCCATTGAGATTGACATTCTGCGTTCTGTTATCTAGGAAGTCTTCAATCCAATCACACAATTGGTCTGTTAGTCCATATGCTCTTACTTTGTTTACTAAACGGCTGTGGGGAACTGTATCGAACACCTTGCGGAAGTCAAGAAACACGGCATCTACCTGGGAACCCGTGTCTATGGCCCTCTGAGTCTCGTGGACGAATAGTGCGAGCTGGGTTTCACACGACCGTCTTTTTCGAAACCCATGCTGATTCCTACAGATTTCTAGTCTCCAGAAAAGTCATTATACTCGAACATAATATGTGTTCCAAAATTCTACAACTGATCGACGTTAGAGATATAGGTCTATAGTTCTCCACACCTGTTCGACGTCCCTTCTTGAAAACGGGGATGACCTGTGCCCTTTTCCAATCCTTTGGAACGCTACGCTCTTCTAGAGACCTACGGTACACCGCTGCAAGAAGGGGGGCGAGTTCCTTTGCGTACTCTGTGTGAAATCGAACTGGCATCCCATCAGGTCCAGCGGCCTTTCCTCGTTTGAGCGATTTTAATTGTTTCTCTATCCCTCTGTCGTCTATTTGGATATCTACCATTTTGTCACTGTGCGACAATCTAGAGACGGAACTACACTGCAGTCTTTCTCTGTGAAACAACTTTGGAAAAATACATTTAGTATTTCGGCCTTTAGTCTGTCATCCTCTGTCTGGACATTTTGTTTTGATCCACCTACCGCTTTGACATAAGACCAAAATTTCTTAGCATTTTCTGCCAAGTCAGTAAGTAGAACTTTACTTTCGAATTCATTGAATGCCTCTCGCATAGCCCTCCTCACACTACATTTCGCTTCGCGTAATTTTTGTTTCTCTGCGAGGCTTTGGCTATGTTTATGTTTGCTGTGAAGTTTCCTTTGCTTCCGCAGCCGTTTTCCAACTCGGTTGTTGTACCACGGTGGCTCTTTTCCCTCTCTTACGACCTTGCTTGGCACATATTGCTGTTTGCTGGATGTGTTCCAACCTCTGTCTTCATGCACAGATTTTACCCTCTGCAGCTACCTCTAGTACTATGCGAGCCATTCCCTGATTTCTTACCAGGAGTCTTATCATCCTTCCCTTCTCCTTCTCAATGTTCTGCAACAGACTTCTTTCCTCTCCGATTCTGCGCAGAACCTCCTCATTCCTTACCTTATCAATCCACCTAATCTTCAACATTCGTCTGTACCACCACATCTCAAATGCTTCTATTCTCTTCTATTCCAGTTTTCCCACAGTCCACGTTTCACTACTACTCAATGTTGTCCCCGAAACGTACATTCTCAAAAAATTTTCCCTCGCTTTGAAGTCTACGTTTGATACTAGTAGACTTCTCTTTGCCAGGAATGCCGTCTTTGCCTGTTCTAATCCGCGTTTTGAACTCTCCTTGCTTCGTGCGTTGTAACATCCACGAGATAAATTTTAGCTACAGTGCGACGAGAGGAAATTATGCCTGTAACAGTTATAAACATTATCTATTCGACATATGAAAAAATGGTGAAAACGATGATAAATATTTATTATTTCCATAATATTGTATGATGTAATTGGACATGTCGATGTGTATCATACAAAGACAATGATAATTGTAAATAGCTTTTACGATCTGCGTTTGTCTTCCTTTGTTTTTACATTTTGTTGGTTGGCTTTTGAAGGTTGCGGATGCATATCAATCTCAGGTCTGTTAAGAAATTGTAATTATTTGTTAATTATTACTTGAGAATAGAGTTCATTATTATTATAAATATGAGTGAATAATTATTTGTAACTTTAATTCTTCTCTTAGTAACCATTATCTGTGTTAATTATTTCTTTTCGCTGCAAGGAGCGCAGCGCAGCCATTGATGATAGCGATTTGTATCGCGTTTTAATCTGTTTTTTCCTTAGAAAAAAATCAAATGTTTGCTTGATGAAGTCTAAATAGTGCACACTACGAAAGTAAAGTATAATAAGCATTTCAAATACTTATCTTATTTGTTCTAACAATAGAAAATCTCTATCAATTGTCTGCCGCCATCTTAACAATTATCTCGGCGGCAAATTCAAATTACGCAACTCTGCAGACAGAAGCGCGGAACGTAATTCAAATGTGTAAAAATAAATGTGCACCGGTGTCCCGAACCCTCATTTTAATGAAAATAATTCGAATCAGATTGGTTCTTTAAAAACAGTGCTCATAGCACGATCCTTATAACAAACTTTTCTATCTGATGTATGCAGCCGAAATTAATTAAGCACGAGTTGCGAAGAATATTGTTTCAGGTAACATACGTCACTTTTGTGCGCGGCTGATATTTGGTGGTTTTAATGATCATTTTGCTGAAGATAACTGTTGCCATCATAATCAATAGTTGTATAGAATGTGTAGTATGAACTGTGATTTAGTGACACTTACACAACTTACAGACAACACTTTAACACGACGTTAACTTGGAGTTCTTCAGCAACTTGACCAAATCTTTAGCCTGGAAAAAAATTATTTAGTAATTACTCAGTGTAATAAAATAAGACTGTCATTTTCATTTACAAATTAGTTAAACACCAAACCACTGAATAAAACAGCGAACGCCACAGCGTCATTTTGCTTCCAAAGTAGCAGGTTTGCTTAACTTGGTCTATTTGGTGGTCCCCAATTTTTATGTCAAGTTTATGGCTCATATCATTTCTGCTATTTGCCATTACTTGTGCATTCCTTGTACATCAACATCTACATGGTTACTCTGCAATTCTCACTTGAGTGGCTGGCAGAGGGTTCGTCGAACCATTTTCATACTAGTTCTCTACCATTCCACTCTCGAATGGGAAAAACGCACACCTAAATCTTTTCGTTCGAGCTCTGATTTCTCTTATTTTATTATGACGATCATTTCTCCCTTCGTAGGTGGGTGTCACCAAAATATTTTCGCATTCGAAACAGAAAGTTGGTGATTGAAATTTCGTAAATAGACCTCGCCGCAAAGAAGGTCCGCATCTCGTGGTCGTGCGGTAGCGTTCTCGCTTCCCGCGCACGGGGTCCCGGGTTCGATTCCCGGCGGGGCCAGGGATTTTCTCTGCCTCGTGATGACTGGGTGTTGTGTGTCTCTCATCATCATTTCATCCCCATCGACACGCAAGTCGCCGAAGCGAACGGTCTACCCGATGGGAGGCCCTAGCCACACGACATTGCCATCGCCGCAAAGAAAACCGCCTTCGTTTCAGTGACTGCCGCCCCAACTGGAGTATCATATCAGTGACACTTCCACCCCCATAGCGCGATAATACGAAACGAGCTGCCCTTCTTTGCACTTTTTCGATGTCCTCCGTCAATCCTACCTGGTGAGGATCCCACACCGCGCAGCAATATTCCAGCAGAGGACGGACAAGTGTAATGTAGGCTGTCTCTTTAGTGGGTTTGTCGCATCTTCTGAGTGTTCTGCCAACAAAGCGCAGTCTTTGTTTCGCCTTCCCACAATATTATCTATGGGGTCTTTCCAATTAAAGTTGCTCGTAATTGTAACTCCTAAGCATTTAGTCGAATTGACAGCCCTTAGATTTGTGCGATTTATCGGACACCCAAAATGTATTGGATTTCTTTTAGTACCCATGTGGATGACCTCACACTTTTCTTTGTTTAGTGCTAATTGCCACTTTTCGTACCATACAGAAATTCTCTCAAGATCATTTTGTAATTGGAATCGATCGTCTGATGATTTTACTAGACGGTAAATTACAGCGTCATCTGCAAACAATCTAATGGGGCTGCTAAGATTATCACCTAGGTCATTTATGTAAATCAGGAACAGCAGAGGGCCTATGACACTACCTTCTGTCCTAATCGATGATTTACCGTCTACCACTACGAACTGTGACCTCTCTGAGGGGAAATCAGGAATCCAGTCACACAACTGAGAGGATATTCCGTATACACGCAATTTGATTAATAGTCGCTTGTGAGGAACGGTATTTCCGTTCACTCTCAATCCATATGCCACACTCACTGGACTGTTCATTCCGTTCGACAACTCTTGTAATGCAGTCGAATTAAGTCTGGTGATGCTGAGGGAATTAGATTAAGAAATGAGACACTTAAAGTAGTAAAGGAGTTTTGCTATTTGGGGAGCAAAATAACTGATGATGGTCGAAGTAGAGAGGATATAAAATGTAGACTGGCAATGGCAAGGAAAGCGTTTCTGAAGATGAGAAATTTGTTAAAATCGAGTATAGATTTAAGTGTCAGGAAGTCATTTCTGAAAGTATTTGTATGGAGCGTAGCCATGTGTGGAAGTGAAACGTGGACGATAAATAGTTTAGACAAGAACAGAATAGAAGCTTTCGAAATGTGGTGCTACAAAACAATGCTGAAGATTAGATAGGTAATTAACATAACTAGTGAGGAAGTATTGAATAGGATTGGGAAGAAGAGGAGTTTGTGGCACAACTTGACCAGAAGAAGGGATCGGTTGGTAGGACATGTTCTGAAGCATCAGGGGATCACCAATTTAGCATTGGAGGGCAGCATGGAGGGTAATAATCGTAGAGGGAGACCAAGAGATGAATACACTAAGCAGATTCAGAAGGATGTAGGTTGCAGTAGGTACTGGGAGATGAAGGAGCTTGCACAGGATAGAGTAGCATGGAGAGCTGCATCAAACCAGTCTCAGGACTGAAGACAACAACAACAACAATCTCTTGTAATTCTCCTTCACTTTCATTCATGATAGGCACGTCATCAGTGAAACGTGTCAGTGCTCAAGTTTGACACTGGATATTAATCCCCAGTCTCCAAGCTTACTTTCATTTCCTGCATAGCTTTCTCGTTGTATAGACGGAACAGCAGGGGAGGAATACAACATTCCTGTATTACGCCCTTTTTTTCAAATAAAAGAACTTCATTCTTGGTCTTCAATTCTTATTCTTTCCTCATGACTCTCGTAGATAGCCTTTTGCTTATTATCACTATTTCGAACGCCTAGCACCATTTTACGTTGCCGGACGCTCTTTCTACGTCGATAATTCCAGTGAGCGCGTCTCGATTTTTCTTCAGTCTTGCTTCCACTATCGAGACCAACACCAGAAACACCTCTCTACCGCCCTTACCTTGCCTACGCACAGCTTATCGGCATTCCACACATCCTAAATTTTCGTTTAAATCCTTTTTGTGTATTAAAATTGATACACCACGAAGATGGCGTGCTACAAACGCGAAATTTAAGCGAAAGGAAGAAGATGCTGTGATATGCAAATGATTAGCTCTTCAGAGCATTCACACAAGGTTGGTGCCGGTGGAGACACCTACAAGGCGCTAACGCGAGGAAAGTTTGCAACCGATTTCTCCTACACAAACAGCAGTTGACCGGCGTTGCCTGGTGAAACGTTGTTGTGATGCCTCGTGTAAGGAGGAGAAATGCGTACCATCACGTTTCTGACTTTGATAAAGATCGGATTGTAGCCTATCGCGATTGCGCTTTATCTTATCGCGACATTGCTGCTCGCGTCGGTCGAGATCCAATGGCTGTTAGCAGAATATGGAATCGGTGGGCTCAGGAGGGAAATACGGAACGCCGTGCTGGATCCCAACGGCCTCGTATCACTAGCAGTCGAGATGACAGGCATCTTATCCGCACGGCTGTAACGGATCGTGCAGCCACGTCTCGATCCCTGAGTCAGCAGATGGGGACGTTTGCAAGACGACAACCATCTGCACGAACAGTTCGGCGACGTTTGCAGCTGCATGGACTAACAACTCGGAGACCATGGCTGCGATTACCCTTGACGCTGCATCACAGACAGGAGCGCCTGCGATGGTGTACTAGACGAACGAACCTGGGTGCACGAATGGCAAAACGTCATTTCTTCAGATGACTCCAGGTTCTGTTTACACCATCACGATGGTCGCAACTCACATTGGAAGCGTGTATTCGTCATCGCCATACTGTCGTATCTCCTGGCGTGATGGTATGGGGTGCCATCGGTTACAAGTCTCAGTCACCTCTTGTTCGCATTGACGGCACTTTGAACATTGAACGTTACATTTCAGATGTGTTACGACCCGTGACTTTACCTTTCATTCGATCCCAGCGAAACCCTATATTTCAGCAGAATAATGCACGACCGTATGTTGCAGGTCCTGTACGGGCCTTTCTGAATACAGTAAATGTTCGACTGCTGTCCTAGCCAGCACATTCTCCAGATCTCTCACCAACTGAAAACGTCTGGTCAATGGTGGCCGAGCAACTGGCTCGTCACAATACGCCAGTCACTACTCTCGATGAACTGTGGTATCGTGTTGAAGCTGCACGGGCAGCTGTACCTGTACACGCCATCCGACCTCTGTTTGACTCAATGGCCAGGCGTATCTACGCCGTTATTACGGCCAGAGGTGGTTGTTCTGGGTACTGATTTCTCAGGATCTATGCGCACAAATTGCGTGAAAATGCAATAACATGTCAGTGCTAGTATAATATATTTGTGCAATAAACACCCATTTATCGTCTGCACTTCTTCTTGGTGTATCAATTTTAATCACCAGTAGTGTATATAGATGTCCGAATCAACAGATACCATCTTCATATATGTATAGTTAAGGCTCACCGGCCATTTGACCATCTTCTTCTGTGCGGATGCACAAACAGTGGCCGAACTCTTACGAGAGTATTGAGTATAATGGGCAGGAGGATTATGAATATAGTGCAGCACAAGAAGTTGCGAATGTGCGTCTCACGGGAAGCCTGCAAGGAATAAGTCCCTGCAGTCGCGCTGTTCATCTGTGCCCTCGGTGGCTGCGATGGACAGAGCGTCTGCCATGTAAGCAGGAGATCCTGGGTTCGAGTCCCTGTCGGGGCACACGTTTTCAACTGTCCCCGTTGACTTATATCAACGCCCGTATGCACCTAGGGGTATTCATTTCATTGTAAAGTCAGAATTACCACTTTCTTAAAGTACAACAAAAAGAGAAAAGAAATTGGCCAGTTGCTATTAGCACTTACGCACGCAGGGTTCCGTACAAACTTAATCATGTATATGGACAGTTCATCCAAATACAGACTCGAGGATTTTTGCCTGTTATGGACACTTATATTGTCGAGATATCGGTCCCAGGGATTGCAACACTTCCGATTTCAAGTTTGAAGTCTGATAAGAAATGACATAAGAAATAGTTTTTCGAGTGGTAAAAATACAGATGTACAATTTAGGATTTTTTCGTGAACTTGCTCTGTAAGACCTCGCATCTTGTCAAATTTGACGATTCTAGCTGAATGGGAAGTCCGCTATAGGTTTTGCTCGTTGCGCTTTGAAGTGTCAAAGCATGTGATATAAATGGTCGTATCTTTTGACTAAACTGATGTAGAAGCTTAAAAGTTTTACACCGCGAAGGGAGCGTGGGCCTTAGTATGTGACATAACTTTGAATTTGAAACGTGTACTCGTTCCTGACGTAGACGGTTCTGAACAGCCGGTCAGGTAGAAAGACAACGAAGCAAACCTCTGAGGATTCCGGTTTTTACGTATTGAGGCACAGAATCCCAAAAATTAAGAGAAATGTAAACATTAGACGAGGAGAATGAGCGAAGGTATAGGAACTGCTGATACAGAAATACTGATATATGTTACAAAAAGTCGGTGAAATACTTCGAAATCAAATGGGAGATATTGTCTGATTGAAGCGGAAACAGTCATTAGACTTGAGAGTGAAGAGGAGAAGGCGAGAAACTGACTTGCACGGAACAAGTCGACAATACAGTAGTTCAAGAGGATATAGTTAGAACATGGAATAACGCAGTGAACATATGCTGTGGACTGAGGGGGATCTTATAATATATATATAAGATCTGACTAGCGCTTGTTTCCATTAAATCTCAAGGCATAACTAGGCCGTCTGCAAATTCTACACTGTCTATTTGTAACCTAATCTAACTCACTCATTGTTTTATCTTCCTCCTACTGATATTCCACATTCCCTTTCTTGAACAAAATTAAAGAACAGACTGGAGAGGCTATCTCCATGTCTAATTCCAATTTTGATCTCAACACCTCTAAAATCAGTTTAGAATGGGATCAACTAATCAGAATTCTGCTTTTGCTATCCAAGCCCAGTTCACTGAGAATTTCCAACAGTGAGTTCCTTCCAACTGAGCCACAGATTTTCTAAAGTCAATAAAAGCGACTATCAAATTTAGAGGTCTTGTTTTCAGACACATTATCATTTAATTTAAGTTCACAATCTGCTCTAAACATGATGCATTCTTTCCAAAATACCAGTTTCAGGATGAGGTTTTTGTTCTGCCCTAGCTAATAACGTTTTTGGTAATATTTTACAGGTAACCAAAAGCACACAACTGCTTCTGTAGTTTTTCACGTCGGTTTTATCACCTGATTTTTTGTCCACTGGGTGGGCCACATTTATCTTCCAGTCTTCAGGAATCTTTTCCGTTAACCAAATATTTTGGTCGATTTCGGCTAGATTCTCAAAAAATTTACATTGTTTTTGAGGGATTTGATGATTTCTTTGATTTCTCCTTTCATTGGGAGGTCTGGGTCTGAGTGAGTTCTTGTATAAAGTTAAATCATGATTTCGGACATTCGCAATTTAGCAACTTTTCAAAATACATTTCTTATAATTATTATGTGCTATTTTTCCATTTCAGTCGTAAATCACAGGTTTGATGGAAAATATATACTTATGTTTCTTCTGACAGTCTTATAGAAACGTCTATTGAGTTATTATCCCCTGTGAAATTGGGATCTGTTTGTTTTAATTGTTTTTTATCACAATTTCTGTAAGTATTCGTGATCTGTCTGGATGTTCCCTTGCTGGTTTCCTGGAATCTTGTCCTGTTTTACGTGTTCTTGTCTTTATTCCATTTGTGCTATGCATTTTATCTTTTCATGAACGCTTCATCACATTCCACATTCCACTATCCATGAGTTTTGATTTGGGACAAGAGATTTTGTTTCTTCTGCTGTTTGAAAAGGATACTTTATCAGTCGTTCATAATTTTATGGGTTTTCGTTTTTCAGGCTATCCTTAAAATTTTTTCCTTGTTTTGAGCTTTTCAGACTCCTTGGTTCCGCTTGTCTATTGGTATCTACTGTGTGAAATATATCTTTGGTTTTAGACAGACTTCGGTCAGACCACATCTGTTACTCTTCCGCCGTTCTTTCCTGTCCTTTTATGCGTTGTGTTGTTCCTGACAACGCTCCAGGATTTTTTTTTTCATGCTGTTCAATTATGCGTTAAAATGCCCCGGAGTATCATATGTGTAGGGCATTCAGCCTAGAATGAAATCTACTGCTTTTAAGCGTCTCCTCAGAAAACGGCAAAAATGCACCTCTCAAACCCTCAATTCAGGTGAGTTTCAAATAGAAATCCAGAATGTTAAGGTAATAAGAAATTCACCTGAATTGTGGGGTTGGAGAGGTGCATTTTTTTCCGTTTACTGAGGAGATGCTTAAAAGCAGTAGATTTCTGCTAGGCTGAATGCTCTATACATATGTTATTCTTTCGCCGTTGTTTCCGGTCCTAATTTGTACTCTTGTGTTCTTCCCAACAATGTTCGAGGAATTTTTTTTCATTCTGTTGAATCGTGCGTTAAAATCCCCCAGTGGTATTATAGCAGCACAGGGTGAATACCGTAAGGCTGACTTTTTCTTTCCAGGCGGGCTATTGCGTCAGCGGCCGGGAAGTGCTGCCAACATTGCGCAGCACGCAACAGTTCCGGAGTCCGTGCTACGCAGCGCGTTGTCAGCACTGACGGCGCATGCGCACTACGGGCGCCACCCTCTTTTGTTTTTTTCCTGCTGTTGCGCATGCGCACTTCTGGCCCAGCTGACTCGCTCTAGCTGCCTACGCAGTGATCACTCCGCGGCCCAGTTCTACATTCGCGACACAATTGTTGCGTAATAATACGTGTCTCGTAAGCGCTAGGGGCACCACAATTCCGTTAACGTTGAAAATGTCCTGTGTGGGGAATACATATCGGCGCCCATGCTCATGGATTATGTTCAACATACTGGTCTATCTTCGTGTGCTGTTCGCGTATGATAAACGTGTGGGTTCACAATATAATCGTTGCTTAGCAAGGGTTCTTCAAATTCGTAACTACTGTTTCGCGGGCTTGTTCCCGTCTGTCTTCAAGCGTAGTTTAGGTTTTTAGCATTTCCCGTAACGCATCTGTCTTTCCTGCGATTAGTGTTATGTTCCCTTTCCCACTAATTTCCGTACGTATTCTCCTGGATATTCATTGCTTCCAGCGATTGTTCTGTAGTAATGTAATCGTACAAAGATGGGTCTTTCTGCCTCAGCTGGTATTCCTGCATTTTCACTGTTGCGATTTCTGTGTATTCAACGGCACCACCTGTTGCAACTTTCGACGGTATACATTACGTTTTTCATAGACAGGGGATGAACAAAAATATGAACACTCCGAGATGCACCCTTGAACATAAATGCAGATGCTACCAAAGGTTGCGCTGTTGTATTTCATCTACGTCTACATGATTACTTTGCAACTCACAATTAAGTGACTGGCAGAGGGTTCATCGAACAACCTTTAATCCACTTCTTGCACAGACGAACTGCGCGCGGGAAAAACGAGCACTTGAATCTTTCCACGCGAGTCCTTATCTTACCATAATGATCATTTCTCCTTGTGTAGGTGGGCACCAATAAAATATTTACACACTCTGAGGAGAAAGTGGGTGATTGACATTTCAAGAGAAGATCGCGTCGCAACGAAAGACGCCTTTATTTTAATGACTGCCACTCCAATTCACGTATCATGTCTGTGACACTATCTCCCCTATTTCTCGATAATAGAAAACGAGCTGCCCTTCTTTGTACTTTTTCGACGTCATCCGTCAGTCCCACCTGATGCGGATCCCACACCGCACAGCAGTACTCCAGAATAGGGCGGACAAGCGTGGTGTAAGCAGTCTCTTTGGTAGACCTGTTGCTCCTTCTAAGCGTTGTGCCAATGAACCGCAGTCTTTGGTTTGCTCTACCCACAATATTATCTATATGATCGTTCCAATTTAGCTTATTTCTAATTGTAATCACTAAGTATTTAGTTGAATTTGCTGCCTTCATATTTCTGTGACTTACCGCGGACTTCTTCTAGTACTCATGTGAATAACTTCACACTTTTCCTTATTCAGGGTTAACTGCCACTTTTCGCACCATACAGATACCTTCTCTAAATAATTTTGCGTCTTGGTCATGTGATGCCTTTACAAGACGGTAAATGACAGCAACGTCTGCAAACAATCTGAGACGGCTACTCAGATTGTCTCCTATGTCGTTAACAAAGATCAGGAACAATAGAACGCCGCAAATTATTTGTGTTTTACTCGATGACTTTGCGTCTATTACTACGAACTGTGACCTTTCTGACAGGAAATCACGATTCCAGTCACACAACTGAGGCGATACTCCATAGGCGCGCACTTTGGTTAGAAGACGCTTGTGAGGAACGGTGTCTAAAGCCTTCTGGAAATCCAAAAATATGCAATCAATAAAGAGCTAGTTGTGTTTCACAGGAAAGCGTGTTGACTATGCGCCAATAAATCGTTCTGTTTGAGGTGCTTATGTTCGAACACAGTGTATGTTCCTAATTCCTACCGCAAATCGACGCTAACTATATGTGCCTGTGATTTAGTGGATTACTCCTGCTACCTTTCTTGAATATTGGTGTGACCTGTGCAACTTTCCAGTCTTTGGGTACGGATCTTGCATCGAGCGAGCGGTTGTATACGATTGTTACTGTAAAGTATGGAGCTATTGCATTAGCATACTCTGAAAGGTACCTAACTGATATACGATATGGACCGGAAGAGTTCGCTTTATTAAGTGACTTAAGCTGCTTCGCTACACTTACGATACCTATTTCTAACTTACTCACTTCGGGAGTTGTTTTTGATTCGAATTCACGTCGTCTTCTTTGGTGGAGAACTTTCGGAAAGCCGTTTTCAATAACTGTGCTTTAATGGTAATGTCATCAGTAACATCAGCATTTTTATCGCGCACTGAAGGCATCGTTTGGATTTTGACACTGGTGTACTGTACAGATGACCAGATTTCGAGACAGAGTTTCGTTTTCGGTAGTTTTAAAAACGTCTCAGAGTGACGTCCGCGTTAAATTTCGAGCCTCTGTAAAACTTCGCGAATCTTACGGATTTTGAGTTCTTTCCAATTAGGCATGTTTTGTTTCGTTGCTTCTACAACAGTGTTGTAATCTGTTTGGAGCTCGATGGCGGATCAGTACCATGTGTTATCAACTTAGTTGTCATCTATCTCCCAGTTTCCGTAGATGCACTTCCTTCCAATTCAAACCAGACCTAGCCGACGCCTACATGCATTTGAAAGAGCGGACCTGTCTATCAGGGAGGTGTGATGCGAATTTTTACCTCATTTTTTTATGAATTTTGCGATAGCTTTTGATGTATTTGCGTGTTACGGTATCCAGTCTACCTACAACAGTCTCGTCGTTACTACACTGCTGGCCATTAAATTTGCTACAGCAAGAAGAAATGCAAATGATAAACAAGTATTGATTGGACAAACGTATTATACTACAACTGACATCTGATTAGATTTTCACGCAATTTGGGTGCATAGATCCAGAGAAGTCAGTACCCAGAACAACCACCTCTGGCCGTAATAACGGCCTCGATACGCCTGGGCATTGAGTCGAACAGAGCTCGGATGTCGTGTACAGGTACATCTGCCCGTGCAGCTTCAACGCGATACCACAGTTCGTCGATAGTACTGACTGGCGTATTGTGACGAGCCAGTTGCTCGGCCACCATTGACCAGACGTTTTCAGTTGGTGAGAGATCTGGAGAATGTGCTGGCCAGGGCAGCAGTCGAACATTTTCTGTATCCACAAAGGCCCGTACAGGACCCGCAACATGTCGTCGTGCATTATCCTGCTGAAGTGTAGGGTTTCGCAGGGATCGAATGAAGGGTAGAGCCACCGGTCGTAACACATCTGAAATGTAACGTCCACTGTTCAAAGCGCCGTTAGTGCGAACGAGAGGTGACCGAGACGTGTAACCGATGGCACCCCATACCATCACGCCAGCGGATACGCCAGTATGGCGATGACGAATACACGCTTCCAATGTTCGTTCACCGCGATGTCGCCAAACACGGATGCGGCCATCGTGATGCTGTAAACATAACCTGGATTCATCCCAAAAAATGACGTTTTGCCATTCGTGCACCCACGTTAGTCGTTGGGTACACCATCGTAGGCGCTCCTGTCTGTGATGCAGCCACGGTGTCCGAGCTGATAGTCCGTGCTGCTGCAAACGTCGTCGAACTGTTCGTGCAGATGGTTGTTGTTTCGGAAACGTCCGCATCTGCTGACTCAGGGATCGAGACATGGCTGCACGATCCGCTACAGCCGTGCGGATAAGATGCCTGTCATCTCGACTGCTAGTGATACGAGGCCGTTGGGATCCAGCACGACGTTCCGTATTACCCTCCTGAACCCACCGATTCCATATTCTGCTGACAGTCATTGGATCTCGACCGACGCCAGCAGCGATGTCGCGAAACGATAAACCGCAATCGCTGTAGGCTACAATCCGACCTTTATCAAAGTCGGAAACTGTGTATGAGAAATCGGTTGGAAACTTTCCTCGTGTCAGCACGTTGTAGGCGTCGCCACAGGCGCCAACCTTGTGTGAATGCTCTGAAAAGCTAATCATTTGCATATCACAGCATCTTCTTCCTCCCGGTTAAATTTCGCGCCTGTAGCACGTCATCTTCGTGGTGTAGCAATTTTAATGACCAGTAGTGTATTTTTAGTCACTTAATTGGTTTAAATGATTTTTTTAAAATTTCTATTCCTTTACCGAAAAATTTTAATCGTCCGATCAAGTTTTTCATATTCTCTCACTTCTTTCCTCCCATCATTTCTTTTCACCTTGAAATCTGTGTTAATTTGCTTCCAATTAATTTTGTTTATTAACTCCGATTTAATTTCTTTCGTTTCATTGCCATTTTGCCTCAATTTCATTTTACATATAATTGTTTCTTCCGTTTAAATATTGTTCTGGATTCTTTTCTCCATCGTTCATGAGGAAATTAGGCTATGTTTTAAATGTTTGCATGGCCACTGCCGTAAAAAAATGGACATCAAGTAACGAAGATTTGTCTCTTGTTTTTAGCTGATAGAGCGGCATTTTCAAATATTTTATGTGCTGCCAACAGATAAATTTAATTAACCCACATTCAGAAAAATCCCGAGTGAAAAAAGAAATAATGTAAGGGAGAAATGAGATGAAAAGATCAAAATGAAGTGGAAATAAAAAAATATATATTTGAAGCAACTAACTAAATAAGAACAATGATCCAAGTCATTTCGAAAAGATCAAAAAATGAAGCGACGATCTTCTGCATGCGAAGGTCTTACCCCACCCTCCAGGAACCAAGGAACGCGTGGGGAACGTGGAGTAGAGGTACACGAGGATGATTCATTTACTTATTTTCCCTTTTCTTTCTTTTTTATTTTTATTTATTTATTTTTGTCACTAATACTACTGAGAATATCAGGAAACCGGCAGGGAGGGCGCAGTACGGCGTCAGACCGACTCACACACCGAACTGTAGTTTTTGCGAGAGGGGCATTCCGGTTACCAGTGGATACATCGGCGCTAAGTGTGGAAGAGGCAGGGATCAGCCCTTCATGACAGGAATAACCCAGGTGTGGGGTGGTTTAAGGAGAGCACTGGAAAGAAAACTGCAGAAAAATTGTCTGTATTTTGGATTGTGGACAAGCGAACAACGGCGTTCATTAAGGAGCTGCTAAAACTAAGACACTTCTCTCCCCATTAAGTAGCGTACTGCGTGTCCACAAATCCACGTCACAGACTTCGTCTTCGCCCCCGACATGTATCCCGCGTCCGGAATGAGGAACAGTTGAGTAGGTATCTGATGAGGTAGTATCACAAACTGAGTCCGCGTTGATGCGAAACACCTTGTTATTAGTTTATTTCCTTATTCTCCCAAACTAGTTTCGACGACAAATATCACCATCATCAGTGGCTTTTTTTTTTAATGTAAAACTTGCAGAGAATAGCATGGTTATACAAGCACAGTAGCACATTTTCACATTTTTACTATTCGTTTTCTTTAAATATAGTTTCCTATGTATACTTTCACACTACCTTCTTTATTGTGCGTTACAGCATGTTTTAAGCAATTATTGTCCCTCATCGCGACATATTTTCTGTGCGCTATTTTTGACATGATGTTCGCTAAGTAAAAAAAAGAGGCGACAGAAAAAAACCGCACAGAAAATATGTCGCAAACAGCGACAATAATTGCTTAAAACACGCTGTAACATACAATGAATAAGGTAGTATGAAAGTATACGTAGAAAACCATACAGGGCGAGTCAAAAGTCCTTGGACACCTTCATAAGTAGGAAGATTGAAGGGAAAATTAAAATGTAATGATGCTAAAATAGGTTTCAGATGGGGCCAGAACTTTTGGAGTGAATGTCATCCATGGCCGCCATCTTGAAAGTCGCCATTTCGGATTAAAGTCGTCTTTTTTTTTAAAATGGGATGGGAGGGTGTATGACACATCAGGTAACACTCGTTTGAGCTCTGGAATTTAGTCGTGTAATTTGTTTTTGTCTATCTTGTACAGTTTAGAGGTTATTAATGTTGAAATTTGAGAAATTACCTTCATACCGAATGCTACAACACATTTTCTATGTGTTGTCCATCCCGTGCAATGCACAACTGTAGTCGCCGAAATCACATTAATAACCTCTAAACTGTACAAGATAGGCAAAAACAAATTACACCACTTCAATTCCAGAGCTCAAACGAGTGTTATTTGACGTGTCATACACCCCCCTTCCCATAAAAAAAAATTGAATCGAAATTGGCGGATTTCAAGATGGCGGCCATGAGTGACAGTCACTCCAAAAGTTGCGACCCCACATCAAACCTATGTTAACATCATCACATTTCAATTTCCTTTCAATCTTCCAACTTATGAAGGTGTCCAATGACTTCTGACTCGCCCTCTATTTCAAAAAAACGAATAGTAAAGGTGTAATAATGTGCTACTGTTATTGTATAACCATGCTATTGTCCGAATGTTTTAGATTAAAAAAACACTGATGATGGTGGTATTTGTCGCCGAAACTAGTTAGGGAGAATAGAGAAATAAACGAATAACAAGGTGTTTGCTTCAAGGCGGACTCAGTTTCTGATATTACTGTTTTTCTTTGCGAACACGGACCAAATGGAAGAGTTCCAAGATAATATTACTGTTGAAACTTCCTGGCAGATTAAAACTGTGTGCCCGACCGAGACTCGAACTCGGGACCTTTGCCTTTCGCGGGCAAGTGCTCTACCAACTGAGCTACCGAAGCACGACTCACGCCCGGTACTCACAGCTTTACTTCTGCCAGTACCTCGTCTCCTACCTTCCAGACTTTACAGAAGCTCTCCTGCGAACCTTGCAGAACTAGCATTCCTGAAAGAAAGGATATTGCGGAGACATGGCTTAGCCAGAGCCTGGGGGATGTTTGCAGAGTGAAAGCTGTGAGTACCGGGCGTGAGTCGTGCTTGGGTAGCTCAGATGGTAGAGCACTTGCCCGCGAAAAAGCAAAGGTCCCGAGTTCGAGTCTCGGTCGGGCACACAGTTTTAATCTGCCAGGAAGTTTCGTATCAGCGCACACTCCGCTGCAGAGTGAAAATCTCATTCTGGTAATATTCCTGTTGTCTGATGAGGAGTCGTGCGAGTAATAAGGGACACCAAGAAGCAGACACCTCTCGCTGCCAGGCGCTGCTCGTCTATGTCCGTATCATCGCAGTCGACATACGACGAGGTGTCTGCGAGGCGAGTGCCGTCAAGGCGAGACCGGCAAACTCGCTTCCCATTCACAGTGAGGTGCGGTGCAGACTGGGCGTCGGTCTCAGGGAGCACACGCCGGTCCAAATGGCTCTGAGCACTATGGGACTTAACTTCTGAGGTCATCGCTCCCCTAGAACTTAGAACTACTTAAACCTAACTGACCTAAGGACATCACACACATCCATGACCGAGGCAGGATTCCAGACTGTAGCGCCTAGAACCGCTCGGCCACGCCGGCCGGCGTCGATCGCCGAAAGGCCCACTCGGTGTTCTGTGCTGCTGAAGGAAACCACAGGTCGCCCTCGTCGATGTCTGTTCCGCCGGCAATATCAAAGTACGGACGTAGCTCAGTTCGAGTAAAAGTTGCAGAAGTAAAAGAAGGATGGTGGGACGTCCGAAAGCTGGACAGGTGCTGAGAGAGAGAGTGGTGTAAGGGCCTCCAGCAATAGGGTGGTAAGGTACGTAGGACGAGGGCGCCACAGCGTCATGTGGGAGCCAATCAAAAGGGCTTCCGCTCTGTCAGGCAAATCATTAGACTACGCAACCCGACAATACGGCGATACTTTCTTAATGCTACCGAGGCGTCACGCAAAATCCCGAACTTTTTTTGCGTCAATTACTCGCAAACGTCGGCGCAGCAGGTTCAATGCCTGCAAGATGTCATATCTGGGATTTAAGCGTACGTCACCACACGTATGCTTTAAACCATAGCCAGTGCAAGGCAACAGTTACGGATGCAGTATTATATGCTGTTGAGACGATGACACTAGGAAGAAATGGGGCAGAGCAACTAGAGAAAGAGGAGAGGAAAATACTGAGAAAAATACTAGGTCCCTCAAGAGGTGGAGAGACGTGGATGCGAAGACCTAGGGAAGAACTGCACCGGGGAGATCAGACTCAAAAGGGCAGGGTTTGCTGGGCATGTAGTTTAGGGTGAGTGCGGGCGGAATGACGAACAGAGTGTGGGAAACAACAGGGAGGACAAGGGGAGAGACAGGAACCGAGTGGGTTGTTGAACTTCGGAAGGACTGGTTGGAATTCGGGATTCACAATTCTCTGTTATTCCAATCTCGTATAGCGCGCGGAAAGAACGAACACCTGTATCTTTCCCTGACAGCTCTGATTTCCCTTATTTTATCCTAGTGACCGTTCCTCCCTATGCAGGTCGGTGTCAACAAAATATTTTCGCATTCGGAGGAGAAAGTTGCTGATCGGAATTTCGTGAGAAGATTCCGTCGCAACGAAAAACGCCTTTCTTTTAATGATGTTTACCCCAAATCCTGCATCATTTCAGTGACGCTCTCTCCCATATTTCGCGACGATACAAAAGGTGTTGCCCTTCTTTGAACTTTTTCGATGTACTCCGTCAGTGCTATCCGGTAAGGATCCCACACCGCGCAGCAGTATTCTAAAAGTGGACGGACAAGCGTAGTGTAGGCAGTCTCCTTAGTACGTCTATTATATTTTCTAAGTGTCCTGCCAATAAAACGCACAACATTTTCTGTGTGTTCCTTCCGATTTAAGTTGTTCGTAATTGTAAAACCTAGGTATTTACTTGAATTACGGCTTTTAGATTAGACTGATTTATTGTGTAACCGACGTTCAACGGATTCCTTTTAGCACTCATGTGGATGACCTCACACTTTTCGTTATTTAGGGCCAACTGCCAATTTTCTCACCATATGGATATCTTTCCGAAATTGTTTTGCAATACGTTTTGATCTTCGGGTGACCTTGTGAGATAAAAAATCGATCGTGAAAGAGCGGCTATTGATTCTAGAAATTCTTCAATCCATCTGTGGCATGAATCATCAAACCAGTGTTCAGCAGTATTAGTTGAAAACAGTCTTGGCTGCAATTCTAGCCTTTTTATTTATCAACTACGTGTTTCGCCTTATTTAGGCATCATCAGGCTGATCTTAAAATCACTATCTACAGCCTTAATTGAAAACAGTTTTGGTTGCAATTTTAGTCTTCTTATTTATCAACTACGTGTTTCACCTTATTTAGGCGTCATCAGGCTGATCTTAAAATCACTATCTACAGCATTAGTTGAAAACAGTCTTGGTTGCAATTTTAGTTTTTCTTTTTTATCGACTACGCGTTTCACCTTATTTGGGCATCTTCAGGCTCATCTTAATTTGGTATTTCTTAGGACGATCCTTTAGACAGTGAAGCTAAGGGGCATCGTCGAGTACATCAGGCCAACATCGCCTTCGTTAACCTCAGGAAACACTTTCCAGATGGACATGACAGACTCCAAGACCTGCAGAACGCGTTCACGTTCACAGAAGCAAATAATAAAGATGGGGCTTAAGTAGTCTACAACACAACACAACGCTGTGGTCCATCTGGAAAGTGTTTCCTGAGGTTAACAAAGGCGATGTTGGCCTGATGTACTCGACGATGCCCCTTAGCTACACTGTCTAAAGGATCGTCCTAAGAAATACCAAATTAAGATGAGTCTGAAGATGTCCAAATAAGGTGAAACGCATAGTTGATAAATAAAAAGACTAAAATTGCAACCAAGACTGTTTTCAACTAATACTATAGATTGTAATGTTTATCGTCTCCACACTAGACCTAGAGCATCTCACTTTCCGCACACTGTTTTATTTATTTCTTTATTTATTGTTCCGTGGAACCAAATTAAGGAGAACTCTCCATGGTCATGGAACGACTCAATACATGAAATTATAACACGATAAAATGAAATATAAGTAACGTATTCAGGCGACAATTCGTAAGTTTAAATAAAGAAAATCAACAGTGTAACACTAGAATTTGCTTAATTTTTCAGATCTTCCAGGAGCTCCTCGACAGAACAGAAGGAGTGAGGCATGAGGAAACTCTTCAGTTTAGAATTAAAGGTGTTTGGGCTACTGCTAAGATTTTTGAGTTCTTGTGGCAGCTTATTGAAAATGGATGCAGCCGAATAGTGCACTCCTTTCTGCACGAGAGTCAAGGAAGTGCATTCCACTTGCAGATTTGATTTCCGCCTAGTATTAACTGACTGAAAGCTGCTAACTCTTGGGAATAAGCTAATCTTGCTAACAACAAACGACATTAAAGAAAATATATACTGTGAGGGCAATGTCAGAATTCCCAGACTATTGAATATGGGTCGGCAAGAGGTTCTCGAACTTACACCATACACAGTTCGAACAGCCCGTTTTTGAGCCAAAAATACCCTTTTTGAATCAGAAGAATTACCCCAAAAAATAATACCATACGACATAATTGTACGAAATTAAGCGAAGTAGACTACTTTTCGTGTTGAACTGTTACTTATTTCACATACTGTTCTAGTGGTAAGTAAAGCAGCAATTAGTTTCTGAACAAGATCCTTAACGTGGGCTTTCCACCACAGCTTACTATCTATCCGAACGCAGAGGAACTTGAACTGTTCCGTCTCGCTTATAATTTGCCCATTCTGTCTGATCAAAATATCGGTTCTTGTTGAATTGTGAGTTAGAAACTGTAAAACCTGACTCTTATTGTGATTTAGCATCGAATTATTTTCCACAAGCCAAGAACTTATTTCATGAACTACATTATTTGATACTGTTTCAATATAACACACAAGATCCTTCACTACCAAGCTGGTGTCATCAGCAAACAGAAAATTTTTGAATCACCTGTAATACTAAAGGTGTTTGGGCTACTGCTAAGGGTGTTACAAAAAGGTACGGCCAAACTTTCAGAAAACATTCCTCACACACAAAGAAAGAAAATATGTTATGTGGACATGTGTCCGGAAACGAGTACTTCCCATCTTAGAGCTCATTTTATTACTTCTCTTCAAATCGAATTAATCATGGAATGGAAATGCACAGCAACAGAACGTACCAGCGTGACTTCAAACACTTTGTTGCAGGAAATGTTCAAAATGTCCTCCGTTAGCGAGGATACGTGCATCCACCCTCCGTCGCACGGAATCCCTGATGCGCTGATGCAGCCCTGAAGAATGGCGTATTGTATCACAGCCGTCCACAATACGAGCACGAAGAGTCTCTACATTTGCTACCGGGGTTGCGTAGACGAGAGGTTTCAAATGCCCCCATAAATGAAAGTCGAGAGGGTTGAGGTCAGCGTGGAGGCCACGGAATTGATCCGCCTCTACCAATCCGTCGGTCACCGAATCTGTTGTTGTTAAGCCTACGAAACACTTGGACTGATATGTGCAGGAGCTCCATCGTGCATGAACCACATGTTGTGTTGTACTTGTAAAGGCACATGTTCTAGCAGCACAGGTAGAGTATCCAGTATGAAATCGTGATAACGTGCTCCACTGAGTGTAGGTGGAAGAACATGGGGCCCAATCGAGACATCACCAACAATGCCTGCCCAAACGTTCACAGAAAATCTGTGTAGATGACGTGATTGCACAATTGTGTGCGGATTCTCGCCAGCCCACAGATTTGATCACGTCGGAATGAAGCCTTATCCGTAAAGAGGACATTTGCACTGAAATGAGGATTGACACATTGTTGGATGAACCATTCGCAGAAGTGTACCCGTGGAGGCCAATCAGCTGCTGATAGTGCCTGCACACGCTGTACACGGTACGGAAACAACTGGTTCTCCTGTAGCACTCTCCATACAGTGACGTGGTCAACGTTAACTTGTACAGCAGCAACTTCTCTGACGCTGACATTAGGGTTATCGCCAAATGCACGAAGAATTGCCTCGTCCATTGCAGGTGTCCTCGTCGTTCTAGGTCTTCCCCAGTCGCGAGTCCTAGGCTGGAATGTTTCGTGCTCCCCAAGACACCGATCAATTGCTTCGAACGTCTTCGTGTCGGGACACCTCCGTTCTGGAAATCTGTCTCAATACAAACGTACCGCGCCACGGCTATTGCCCGGAGTTAATCGGTACATCAAATGGGCATCTGCCAACTTCGCATTTGTAAACACTGCACTGACTGCAAAACCACGTTCGTGGTGAACACTAACCTGTTGATGCTACGTACTGATGTGCTCGATGCTGGTACTGTAGAGCAATGAGTCGCATATCAACACAAGCACCGAAGTCAACATTACGTTCCTTGATTTGGGCCAACTGGCGGTGAATCGAGAAAGTACAATACATACTGACGAAACTATACATGTCCACATAAGATCTTTTCTTTATTTGTGTGTGAGGAATGTTTCCTGAAAGATTGGCCGTACCTTTTTGTAACACCGTGTATAAATAAGAAACAGCAGTGGCCCCAGCACCGACCCTTGGGGAACGCCTCACTTAACAGTGCCCGATTGGGACTGAACATCACTACCACTCTCAATATTGCAGACAATTACCTTCTGCTTTCTGTTCTTAAAGTAAGAGGCGAACCAACTGTAAGCTACTCCCCTTACTCCATAATGGTCCAACTTCTGCAGTAATATTTTGTGGCCAACACAGTCAAAAGCCTTCGTTAAATCAAAGAGGCGGTAGAGAACAGCACGTTGCAAGGCATCCCAGATATGCTGAAAAAATGGTTCAAATGGCTCTGAGCACTATGCGACTTAACATCTGTGGTCATCAGTCCCCTAGAACGTAGAACTACTTAAACCTAACTAACATAAGGACATCACACACATCAATGCCCGAGGCAGGATTCGAACTTGCGACCGTAGCGATCACGCGGTTCCACATTGAAGCGCGTAGAACCGCACGGCCACACCGGCCGGCTCCACACAAAACACAGTGAACGATGACAGCATGACACCTTATCGAATCATTTGGTAACAGAATATTTGTTGTAAAGTTTAGTGCAAAAATGTTACTTTTGTTCTTTATTTATTTATCAGAAAGCACATTCAAAGTTAAGAAGGAAATTGTTTTGGTTTTATGAAAAAGAATTTAACGTTTATTATACACTCCTGCAAACTGAAATAAGAACACCGTGAATTCATTGTCCCAGGAAGGGGAAACATTATTGACACATTCCTGGGGTCAGATACATCACATGATCACACTGACAGAACCACAGGCACATAGGCACAGGCAACACAGCATGCACAATGTCGGCACTAGTACAGTGTATATCCACCTTTCGCAGCAATGCAGGCTGCTATTCTCCCATGGAGACGATCGTAGAGATGCTGGATGTAGTCCTGTGGAACGGCTTGCCATGCCATTTCCACCTGGCGCCTCAGTTGGACCAGCGTTCGTGCTGGACGTGGAGACCGCGTGAGACGACGCTTCATCCAGTCCCAAACATGTTCAATGGGGGACAGATCCGGAGATGTTGCTGGCCAGGGTAGTTGACTTACACCTTCTAGAGCACTTTGGGTGGCACGGGATACATGCGGACGTGCATTGTCCTGTTGGAACAGCAAGTTACCTTGCCGGTCTAGGAATGGTAGAACGATGGGTTCGATGACGGTTTGGATGTAGCGTGCACTATTCAGTGTCCCCTCGACGATCACCAGAGGTGTACGGCCAGTGTAGGAGATCGCTCCCCACACCATGATGCCGGGTGTTGGCCCTGTGTGCCTCGGTCGTATGCAGTCCTGATTGTGGCGCTCACCTGCACGGCGCCAAACACGCATACGACCATCATTGGCACCGAGGCAGAAGCGACTCTCGTCGCTGAAGACGACATGTCTCCATTCGTCCCTCCATTCACGCCTATCGCGACACCACTGGAGGCGGGCTTGATGGAGACGGTTGCGAATGGTCCTCGCCGATACCCCAGGAGCAACAGTGTCCCTAATTTGCTGGGAAGTGGCGGTCCGGTCCCCTACGGCACTGCGTAGGATCCTACGGTCTTGGCGTCCATCCGTGCGTCGCTGCGGTCCGATCCCAGGTCGACGGGCACGTGCACCTTCCGCCGTCCACTGGCGACAACATCGATGTACTGTGGAGACCTCACGCCCCACGTGTTGAGCAATTCGGCGGTACGTCCACCCGGCCTCCCGCATGCCCACTATACGCCCTCGCTCAAAGTCCGTCAACTGCACATACGGTTCACGTCCACGCTGTCGCGGCATGCTACCAGTGTTAAAGACTGCGATGGAGCTCCGTATGCCACGGCAAACTGGCTGACACTGACGGCGGCGGTGCACAAATGCTGCGCAGCTAGCGCCATTCGACGGCCAACACCGCGGTTCCTGGTGTGTCCGCTGTGCCGTGCGTGTGATCATTGCTTGTACAGCCCTCTCGCAGTGTCCGGAGCAAGTATGGTGGGTCTGACACACCGGTGTCAATGTGTTCTTTTTTCCATTTCCAGGAGTGTATAATGGATACTATTTTTACACTACTGGCCATTAAACTTTCTACACAACGAAGATGAGGTGCTACAGACGCGAAATTTAACCGGCACGAAGAAGATATTGCGATATTGAAATGATTAGCTTTTCAGAGCATTCACACAAGGTTGGCGCCGGTGGCGACGCCTAAAACGTGCTTACACCAGGAAAGTTTCCAACCGATTTCTCATACACAGACAGCAGTTGACCGGCGTTGCCTGGTGAAACGTTGTTGTGATGCCTCGTGTAAGGAGGAGAAATGCGTACCATCACGTTTCCGACTTTGATAAAGGTCGGATTGTAGCCTATCGCGATTGCGGTTTATCGTATCGCGACATTGCTGTTCGCGTCGGTCGATATCCAATGACTGTTAGCAGAATATGGAATCGGTGGGTTCCGGGGGGTAATACGGAACACCGAGTCATCACGAGGCAGAGAAAATCCCTGACCCCGCCGGGAATCGAACCCGGGAACCCGGGCGCGGGAAGCGTGAACGCCACCGCACGACCACGTGCTGCGGATCCAGATATGCTCAGTAATGTTGATGTCTAGGCAGTATGGTGGCCAGCGGAAGTGTTGAAGCTCAGAGGAGAGTTCCTGGAGCCAGTCTGTGGCAATTCTGGACGTGTGGAGTGTACGTGGCGTGACGTCGTTTCGAACCGGCCTCGACGCGCCGTCCTCAGAACAGCAGATCCGCTCGCCGACACTTGGAAGCCGACTTCTGGCGGCTCATAACGGGGTGCAGCGGCCGCGGCATTGTGCCGGTGGAGGGGGGGGGGGGGGGGGGAGGCAGGGCGATTTATGCGGAAAGAGTTTTTCGCCAGCAATGCTTGCGGCGCTGTGAAAATAGAACGCGGGCGCAGCGGGTCTCTAAATACACGGGGCGCCCGCGCGGCCGACAGCTCCGACTTGACGGTCGAGGCGGAACCGCGGCGCACAATGCGCGAAATACGACTCCTGAACGTGCCGCGCTGCGCGCCCGCCGAAACGCCGCTGGCGAACGGCGTGACGCCACTTCCGGGCCGGCGGCCGAAATAGCGGCGCGCGGGTCCAGCCGTGTGCGGCAAGCAGCACACACCGTGCCCGCTGCCTCCCCGTAGGGGCGGTCGCTGTTGGTGGCGATGGTGACTGCGTGCCGGAGCGAGACTGCAACTCGCGGCCGCTGCCTTTTGCGGCCAAGTGCTCTTACCAACTGGCAAGGCGAGGCCGCCAATTGTGAGATTCAGATGCGATTCGTACTGCGCACAATAGAAGCTCGTGGCCAGAGGTGTAATGTGGCAAAGCACCGAGACGCACGCCTCAGAAGTTGTCGAGAAAATCGACAGTTAAAAGAAACCGTTGCTGTGAAATACGGCGTACGATTAATAATCTTCTACAGCGTCGTGGCGCAGGGGTAAACGCTCGGATGCGTAATCCGAAAATCGCCGGATCGAATCTCGCGCCATGCACCATTTTTTTATTATTACTTGTTTTTTGCAATTCAAATGTATACACACACACACACACACACACACACACACACACACACACACACACACATATATATATATATATATATATATATATATATATATATATATATATATAATTCCCGGCAATCAGTTGCAACAATTATTCATATAATAAGTTGTTGAAAGTGTTTTGTCGTGGAAACACTGGCGACTTCGAACATCATTATGTTTTCCGCAAACAAAGTTGTATTTCACAAATGTTATTAATTGTCTTCATAATGTTTACCACGTATAGTTAACGGAAGACGTAGAAACGGTATTCCGAAACGAATACGTGTAGTGTAAGTCAAACGTTTGAATTAGAATAGAGACCCCACAAACACAAATTTGCTGTGGCAGGTATGAAATATAAACTCCGTTACTCGCTCGTTACACTTGAAGGACAGATGTTGAATGGGCCGAAACGAGCCGCCGCGCAACAGCGTAGTTGCCTGCTAACTTCGAAAGAAGGTAGATGCGGTCCCTAGCGCAGCGTACAACATCGTCGAAAATCAGTGCGTACGTGGGAGCTTTGGTACACCCTGTTAAACAAGCGGAAAAATGGAGGCGGTACAATTAGAGACCCACCCGGGCTCTGCGCATGAAAATGATGCGATCGAAGAAGATTCTATGTACAGTGAAGTGGTGAAACAACAATTGAAGATGCGTTGGTGTATTTTGAAAGCCTCCTTCGTAACAGTGATCGCATCGCAGCAGAACCGTCATCATCAGTCATGGTACTTGGGGAAGAAATGTTCCAGAATACGCTGCAAATGCTCGCCGAAAACACCCTCGTTCATGACGAGGAACTGATAGACATAAATGAAATCGACGATGCGCTCTATGCCGTGCTGTTTTCTGCTTTCCATGTTTCTATGATAACTTTCACTCTGGTTCGTGCGATGCTCCAGCTACTTCTGGTCACTAACTGTTAATTATGTGCGAGCGTGTACCGAACTTTTCAATAAATTGTATCCACTTGAATATTATTTGTGATATTGTGTTTTATTTCAGGTATTATTTTCCCACGACAAACGACTTTCAACAACTTATTGTATGCATAATTCTTGCAACAGACTGCCGGCAATTATATATATATATATATATATATATATATATATATATATATTACAAAAAACAAATAATAAAAAAATGTTGAATGGCGCGAGATTCGATCCGGCGACCTTCGAATTGCGAACCCGAGCGCTTACCCCTACGCCACGGCGCTGTAGAAAATTATTGATAGTAGAGAGTATCATGCAGGAGTAGGTTTAATAATGAATAGGAAAATAGAATTGCGGGTAAGCTACTACAAACAGCATAGTGAACGCATTATTGTGGCCAAGATAGATACGAAGCCCACACCTACTACAGTAGTACAAGTTTATATGCCAACTAGCTCTGCAGATGATGAAGAAATTGAAGAAATGTACGATGAGATGAAAGAAATTATTCAGGTAGCGAAGGGAGACGAAAATTTAATAGTCATGGATGACTGGAATTAGTCAGTAGGAAAAGGGAGAGAAGGAAACATAGTAGGTGATTATAGATTGGGCATAAGAAATGAAAGAGGAACCCGTCTGGTACAATTTTGCACAGAGCACAACTTAATCATAGCTAACACTTGGTTCAAGAATCATAAAAGAAGGTTGTATACATGGAAGAATCCTGGAGATACTAAAAGGTATCCGATAGATTATATAATGGTAAGACAGAGATTTAGGAATCAGGTTTTAAATTGTAGGAGATTTCCTGGGGCAGATGTGGACTCTGACCACAATCTATTGGTTATGACGTGTAGATTAAAACTGAAGAAACTGCAAAAAGGTGGGAATTTAAGGACATGGGATCTGGATAAGCTGAAAGAACCAGAGGTTGTACAGAGTTTCAAGGAGAGCATAAGGGAACAATTGGCAGCAATGGGTGAAAGAAACACAGTTGAAGAAGAATGGGTAGCTCTGAGGATGAAGTAGTGAAGGCAGCAGAGGATAAAGTAGGTAAAAAGACGAGGGTTGCTAGAAATCCTTGGGTAACAGAAGAAATATTGAATTTAATTGATGAAGGGAAAAGATATAAAAATACAGTAAATGAAGCAGGCAAAAAGGAATACAATCGTCTCAAAAATGAGATCGACAGGAAGTGCAAAATGGCTAAGCAGGGATGGCTAGAGGACAAATGTAAGGATGTAGAAGCTTATCTCACTAGGGGTAAGATAGATACAGCCTACAGGAAAATTAAAGAAACCTTTGGAGAGAAGAGAACCACGTGTATGAATATCAAGAGCTCAGATGAAAACCCAGTTCTAAGCAAAGAAGGGAAGGCAGAAAGGTGGAAGTAGTATATAGAAGGTTTATACAAGGGCGATGTACTTGAGGACAATATTATGGAAATAGAACAGGATGTAGATGAAGACGAAATGGGAGGTAAGATAGTGCGTGAAGAGTTTGACAGAGCACTGAAAGACCTGAGTCGAAACAAGGCCCCCGGAGTAGACAACATTCCATTGGAACTACTGACGGCCTTGGGAGAGCCAGTCCTGACAAAACTCTACCAGCTGGTGAGCAAGATGTAGGAGACAGGCGAAATACCCTCAGACTTCAAGAAGAATATAATAATTCCCATCCCAAAGAAAGCAGGTGCTGACAGATGTGAAATATACCGAACTATCAGTTCAATAAGTCACAGCTGCAAAATACTAACACGAATTCTTTACAGACAAATGGAAAAGCTGGTAGAAACCGACCTCGGGGAAGATCAGTTTGGATTCCGTAGAAATGTTGGAACACGTGAGGCAATACTGACCCTACGACTTATCTTAGAAGCTAGATTAAGGAAGAGCAAAACTACGTTTCTGGCATTTGTAGACTTAGACAAAGCTTTTGACAATGTTGACTGGAATACTCTTTTTCAAATTCTAAAGGTGGCAGGGGTAAAATACAGGGAGCGAAAGGGTATTTACAATTTGTAAGGAAACCAGATGGCTGTTATAAGAGTCGAGGGACATGAAAGGGAAGCAGTGGTTGGGAAGGGAGTGAGACAGGGTAGTAGCCTCTCCCCGAAGTTATTCAATCTGTATATTGAGGAAGCAATAAATGAAACAAAAGAAAAATTCGGAGTAGTAATTAAAACCCATGGAGAAGAAATAAAAACTTTGAGGTTTGCCGATGACATTGTAATTCTGTCAGAGACAGCAAAGGACTTTGAAGAGCAGTTGAACGGAATGGACAGTGTCTTGAAAGGAGGGTATAAGATGAACATCAACAAAAGCAAAACGAGGATAATGGAATGTAGTCAAATGAAGTCGGGTGATGCTGAGGGAATTAGATTACGAAATGAGACAATTAAAGTAGTAAAGGAGTTTTGCTATTTGGGAAGTAAAATAACTGATGATGGTCGAAATAGAGAGGATATAAAATGTAGACTGGCAATGGCAAGGAAAGCGTTTCTGAAGAAGTGAAATTTGTTAACATCGAATATAGATTTATTTATCAGGAAGTCGTTTCTGAAAGTATTTGTTTGGAGTGTAGCCATGTATGGAAGTGAAACATGGACGATAAATAGTTTGGACAAGAAGAGAATAGAAGCTTTCTAAATGTGTTGCGACAGAAGAATGCTGAAGATTAGATGGGTAGATCACGTAACTAATGAGGAGGTATTGAATAGGATTGGGGAGAAGAGAAGTTTGTGGCACAACTTGACTAGAAGAAGGGATCGGTTGGTAGGACATGTTCTGAGGCATCAAGGGATCACCAATTTAGTATTGGAGGGCAGGGTGGAGGGAGACCAATAGATGAATACACTAAGCAGATTCAGAAGGATGTAGGTTGCAGTAGGTACTGGGAGATGAAGAAGCTTGCACAGGATAGAGTAGCATGGAGAGCTGCATCAAACCAGTCTCAGGACTGAAGACAACAACAACAACAGAGAGTATTTCAGCGTAACTGTTTCTTTTAACTGTCGATTTTCTCGACAACGGCTGAGGAGTGCGTCTTGGTGCTTTGCCACACTACACCTCTTGCCATGAGCTTTTATTGTGCGCAGTATGAATCGCATCTGAATTTCACAATTGACGGCCTCCCCTTGTGAGCTGTCCAAGCACGACTTGCGCCCCGCCCGCACAGCTTCACTTCTGCCGGTACCTCGTCTCCTGCCTTCCAAACTATCAGCGCATACTCCGCTGTAGAGTGAAAAATTTCATTCTAGAAACAACCCGAAGGCTGTGGCTAAGCAATGCCTCCGTTATATCCTTTCTTTTAGGAGTGCTACTTCTGCAAGGTTCTCAGGAGAGCTTCTGTGAAGTACGGAAGGTAGGAGACGAGGTACTGGCAGAAGTAAAGCTGTGAGGACGAGGCGTGATTCGTGCTTGGGTAGCTCAGATGGTAGAGCACTTGCCCGCGAAAGGCAAAGGTCCCGCGTTCGAGTCTCGGTCCGGCACGTAGTTTTAATCTACCAGGAAGTTTCACATCAGCGCACACTCCGCTGCAGAGTGAAAATTTCATTCAAGTCCCATACCTCTTTACAGAGTGTAGGGGAACGAAGTGGGAGAGCCGGTAGGGGTGCCCCTGCGCTACAGTCTGGAACCGCGTGACCGGTACGGTCGCCGGTTCGAATGCTGCCTCGGGCGTGGATGTGTGTGATGTCCTAAGGTTAGTTAGGTTTAAGTAGTTCTAAGTTCCAGGGGACTGATGACCTCAGCAGTTAAGTCCCATAGTGGTCAGAGCCATTTCAACCATTTTACAAAATTGCCACAACAGGATGTGGCATGGACACGACTAATGTCTGAAGCAGTGCTGGAGGGAACTGACACCATCAATCCTGTCCATAAATCCGTAAGACTGTGAGGGGGTGGAAGTCTCTTCTAAATAGCACGCTACAAGGCATCCCAGATATGCTCAGTAATGTTTGTTCAAAATGGTTCAAATGGCTCTGAGCACTGCTGTGGTGATCAGTCCCCTAGAACTTAGAACTACTTAAACCTAACTAAGCTAAGAACATCACACACAACAAAGCCCGAAGCAGGATTCGAACCTGCGACCGTAGCGGTCGCGCGGTTCCAGACTGTAGCGCCTAGAACCGCTCGGCCACTCCAGTAATGTTCGTGTCTGGGGAGTTTGGTGGCCAGCGGAATCTGGACGCGTGGAGTGTCGCATTGTCCTGTTGGAATTGCCCACGTGCGTCGGAATGTACAATGGATGCAGGTGATGAGACAGGATGCTTACGTACGTGTCAGCTGTCAGAGTCGTGTCTAGACGTATCAGGGGTCCCATATCACTCCAGCTGCACACGCCACACACCATTAACGAACCTCCGCCAGCTTTAACAGTCCCCTGATGATATACAAAGTCCGTTGATTCACGAGGTTCTCTCCATACGCGTACACGTGCATCCGCTCGATACAATTTGAAACGAGACATGTCCGACCAGGCAACATGTTTACAGCCATCAACAGTCCAATGTCGGTGTTGACGGGCCCAGGCGAGGCGTAAAGCTTCGTGTCGTGCAGTCATCAAGGGTACACGAGTGGATCTTCTGCTCCGAAAGCCCACATCGATGATGTCTCGTTGAATGGTTCGCACGCTGACACTTGCTGATGGCCCAGCACTGAAATCTGCAGCAATCTGCGGAAGGGCTGCACTTCTGTCACGCTGAACGATTCTCTTCAGTCGTCGTCGGTCGTGTTCTTGCAGGATCTTTTTCCGGCCGCAGCGATGTCGCAGATTTGATGGTTTACCGGATTCCCGATATGCCGGGTACACTCGTGAAATGGTCGTACGGGAAAATCCCCACTTCATCGCTACCTCTCTGTGTCCCATCCCTCGTGCACCGACTATAACACCATGTTCCAAGTCACTTAAATCTTCATAACCTGCCATTGTTGCATCAGTAGCCGATCTAACGACTGCGCCAGACACTTGTTGTCTTATATAGGCGTTGCCGACCGCAGCGCCGTATTCTGCCTGTTTACATACCTCTGTATGTCAACACGCATGGCTATAGCAGTCACTTTGGAGCTTCAGTATATTACGACAGCTGTTTCGGAAGATTCCTATTTTCAAGCACCTGCATATACAACGTTTGAAAATGACAAAGTGCTATAGTTGTGTTGTTATTTCACATTTAATTTTTTTTTAGAAGCGAATTTTTTGTGAAGTATTGAGGTATAACTAAAATTTTCATTGACACGAATTACCGAAACTACTATGTTGTAATTAATTTTTATGTTTCTAAATTATGTAACTAAGAGGGAGACTTACGTTTACGTTCTTCTGGCGTGTATAATCTGGTGTGGTTGAAGGTGGCGGGCATTTTTAATATAATATTGTAAATATTTCCTGTAATTTTTGACAGTTGACACCGCAGATGTTTTATATTTACATAGCCTGTGTATGTGAACTGTCAAAAAATTGCAGGGGATATTCACAATATTATATCAAAATATTGCGCGACACACTATGGAACAGCTGGAAATAATGTGAAGAGACGCCAGATACAGTCAGACCAGATGTTACATACACCTCAGGAGAACGCAAGTCTCCTACTTAGTTGCATAATTTAGAAATATAAAAAATTAATTTCAAAACAGCGGTTTGTGTAATTCCCGATAATGAAAATTATGACTGCAATTTCAGATATTCCCGAATAGTTCACGAAATTCTCCACTTTAATTCTTACGTCCCTATAGAATTCACAGCACATTGTAATTTTCAAATTTGGCAAACACAGGTACCTTAAAATGGAAATGTTCGGAAACAGGTGCCGTAATAATCCATAAATGTTTTAGGCAGTGATACTGGAACGTTACTTACAATGGTCTGTAAGATCATCATCATCTTCATCATCATCTTCATCGTCATCGTCGTCGTCATTCAATGCAGCAATAAAGGTTCTTCACCACCATGCATTCAGTCTAGAGAGGACGCAAAGCAGTACTCATAAGTGCGGTCATAGCGCCAAGGTGTTTTTTAAATTTGACTCCATTTTGGAATCACTGAAATAACATCAGACACCCTGTAAACCCACGTAGTTTGATTTCGTTTGCCCCCTCCCTTTCTCCGCGTTTCTTTTTTTTCGGTCATGCAGTGCAGCAATAAAGATTTCTCACCACACTTTTTTATTTTAAAGTCCTGGAAGTAATTTAAATGAAAAGAGGAGTTAATGATTTCATTACGTATGAAAAAACACACGCCACTGTAGCAACATTCTACACGAATATCGTGTCTTTTTTATGCATAATGTATATTGCACCAACTCTCAACTAACACATTATATTTCATTTTTTGATACTGTCTAAGCAATACGTAACATGTAATCCTTATATTGCAGGATTCGTCGAAATTTTATCAAACACGTCTCACATAAAACTTTATTATTCAATATTTAGTTATGAATCTTCGAATTGTAACAGGGTATTTAGCTCTACTAAAAACATTTTATTTAAAAATATAATAAAGTTACGGTAACTATAAAGTCTGTATTGGTAAACTTTCTTTGCAGGAGATAGTTACTTATAAGAGACTTGACATAATACAACTGAAACTTCCTTTCCTGCAAAATTACAATAACATTGTGATTCTTGAGTTTGTCCCGGCGTATTTGATAATCAAAATATCCACGGGTGTACTGCCGGTCTATAGTGTCCAACGGGCACAATATTTCGGCGATCAAACATGTCGCCATCATCAGGTGGTAGCGAATTTGTACATGGAGAACTTCGAGGAGGAAGCCCTGTCGTCATCCGAATGGAAACCTACTTGCTTTTTCCGTTACGTGGACGACACGTTCGTCATCTGGCCACATGGTATGGATAAACTCCTTGACTTCCTTACACATCTAAACTCCATACACCCCAACATCAAATTCACTATGGAGACTGAAACGGAGGGTAAATTACCTTTCCTTGACGTCTTGGTCAGGAGAGGGGCTGACGGCACCCTAGGTCATGGGGTGTATCGGAAGAAAACACACACTGACCTGTACTTGCACGCAGACAGCTGCCACCACCCTTCACAGAGGAATGGGGTACTTAAAACTCTAGTACATAGGGCGCGCACTATCTCTGACACAGAGAGTCTACCCCAGGAATTGGAACATCTGAGAACTGTATTTCGGAAAAAATGGGTACTCAGAGTGGCAGATCCAACGCGCTCTCCGCCCAACCACTGCATCACAACCTGTTGAGATGGATGAAGTCACGAGGGAGGAGGTAGGCACTGCATTTATTCCATACACAGGCGCACTCTCGGGGAAAATCGCCCGCATTCTGAAGGAACACCGGGTCGGAACTGTGTTTTGTCCTCCGAATAAAACTCGTGCACTGGTGGAGAGCGCCAAAGATGACCTCGGTTTGAGGAAGGCTGGCGTGTACCAGGTTCCGTGTCAATGTGGCAAGTCGTATATTGGTCAGACGACGCGTACCGTCGAGGATCGATGCCGTGAACACCAGAGGCACACTCGACTGATGTATCCGAGCAAGTCGGCGGTCGCTGAACATTGTTTGTCGGAAAATCACGCTATGGAGTATGACCGCACGAGGATTCTGGTACAGACGTCGAGATACTGGGACAGCGTTGTTAGAGAGGCCATCGAAATTCGCACCAATGACGACCTCATAAACCGTGACTGTGGCTATAATCTTAGCAAGGCTCGGGAACCAGCGATTGGGTTAATCGAGAGTAAATCGAGCAAACGCATAGCTGTGACGACCACGGCGGACAGAGCCATCACACCGACGTCATCTCAGACGCCGTCGCAATCTGTTCCACCGCGAGACCGTGGCGCGGGGCGCGGACGGCGGAGCGAGCGCGCCGCGGGCGGAGGGTATTTAAATCTGCGACCGAACCCAGTTCCCCCTGAGCAGCCATGGCGTACGGATCTCCGTGCCGGCGCGTTCACAGGAGCTCAGTCCGTCAGTTCACCTGATGATGGCGACATGTTTGATCGCCGAAATATTGTGCCCGTTGGACACTATAGACCGGCAGTACACCCGTGGATATTTTGATTACAATAACACTGTTTTTCTCCAAATACAACATGTTAAAAACGTTATTGATGACTAAAGCTTTTGGACTCTACAATCTTCTTTTGTAAAACAGAATAAGATTCCAACAACCAATACCATATTCTTTTAAGCCCAATTCTCAGCGTTCTAAAATACGAGTGTTGGGACTTAAGCAGTGGCCACTATTTATTTACAGCTCGTACAAAATAGATCCATGTTTCAAGCTTTTACTGACCTTCATGGTAGTCACCAGGGTTGTGTATAACCCGCTGCCTTCGATGTGGAAGTCGTAGGATGCTCTTAGCAGTGCCAGTTGTGTTGGCAGTTGGAGCGGCGCGGTCTGTTGCCCGACGAATTTGTAGCAGATCTGAAGCGAATGCCGTGAACTGTTTCCTTCAGTTTAGAAATCGAGTCGAACTCACGAGGGCTTAAGTCAGGGGAGTGCAGTAGGTGGTATAGCACTTAGCAGCCCCATGCGTCAAACAAATCAGTAACAGCTTGGACTGTACGTGCTTTGAGCACTGTCCTGCAAAATGATGGTCAGGTCCTGCAGAAAGTGTCATCACTTCTGTCTCTAAGCTGGTCGTAGGTTGTGCTCCAAAAAATGAACAGCACAGAGACAGAAGTGATGGCACTTTCTGCAGGACCTGGCCATCATATTGCAGGACAATGCTCAAAGCACGTGCAGTGCAAGCTGTTACTGATTTGTTTGACGCATGGGACTGCTAAGTGCTACACCACCTACTGTTAAACTCCCAACCCCATTATATACAGTATATACCCTTATCAGAACTAATGTTATTAAAATGTTTCTGTTTCGTGAAAATTCTCGCCGGAAATACCAGATCATGAAAATAGGCGTTGTGCGGCAATTGCAAATATACTGTGCGAGTCCGTCAGTGACTATTCCTGAAAGTGGCGAGATTGGAGTGAGCAAGAGGTCGGGACTTTGTACGGGCGCTGCAGTGGAGCGCCCCACAAGCCAAACCAAACCAAACATCATCATCTTCGTGATCCGCCAGTGACTAAATTACTGCTTGAAACGTAGTACGCCACTGGTCTCAAGACGTTTGTCATTTGTTTCACTTTCCTCCAGCACTTGTCCCGTGAACAGCTGACCCGGTGTTGACCAGCCAACCGTAACCGTAACCAATAGTTACCAACCGTGCACAGGCAAGGCCGACCACTCCAGCGAGCGGCCAAATGGCGTAAATTGCCCTGAAGATGACCCCATCGCGGGTTGGAACCGGTTGGCGGCGAAATAGATAATGCCACTGTGGCTGTCATTTTGAATAATTGATTATGAGTAAACTAATCGCTGTTTATCTCCATACAACTATGTTGTCTAAAAATTTACGACATAAAATCTAGCCATATGCGTCCCATTTGGATAATTCCCTCATTCTGCGCTTTTCCTCCTTTTTTCGCATTAGAGAGTATATCGTTTGTAATTATTTCTTGTTGTGGTCTTCAGTCCTGCGACTGGTTTGGTGCAGCTCTCCATGCTACTCTATCCTGTGCAAGCTGCTTCATCTCCCAGTACCTACTGCAGCCTACATCCTTCTTAATCGGGTTAGTGTATTCATCTCTTGGTCTCCCTCTACGATATTTACCCTCCACGCTGCCCTCCAATGCTAAATTGGTGAGCCCCTGATGCTTCAGAACGTGTCCTACCAACCGATCCCTTCTTCTAGTCAAGTTGTGCCACAAACTTCTCTTCTCCCCAATTCTATTCAATACCTCCTCATTAGTTATGTGATCTACCCATCTAATCTTCACCATTCTTCTGTCGCACCACATTTCGAAAGCTTCTATTCTCTTCTTGTCTAAACTATTTATCGTCCACGTTTGACTTCCATACATGGCTACACTCGATGCAAATACTTTGAGAAACGACTTCCTGACATTTAAATCTATACTCGATGTTAACAAATTTCTCTTCTTCAGAAACGCTTTCCATGCCATTGCCAGTCTACATTTTATATCCTCTCTACTTCGACCATCATCAGTTATTTTGCTCCCCAAATAGCAAAACTCCTTTACTACTTTAAGTGTCTCATTTCCTAATCTAACTCCCGCAACACCACGCGATCTAATTCGACCACATTCCATCATCCTCATTTCGCTTTTGTTGATGCTCATCTTATATATTATCCTTCTATTATTTCTCATTAATGACAATTTAGTACTGCAAGAATGGTGAATATTTAGATCTAAAATTCACTTTCTTTGATGTCTATCACTGACGCATACTGATTTGTATGGAATACTGGAATGTCTCTAGTACACATTAGGTGCTCTAAAACCGAAGATGTACGTCGTTTTTTGTCGTATGAATTTTTTCAAAGTGTATTGTATAAAAAGAAAATCAGTTGACGTAATTCGGTGATGGAGCATCAATAAAGATAAATCTATGTAAACAATATGCTTTGAATGTAGAGACAGGTGTAGTGTAGAGCAGGTGGTCGCTAGTAACGAGACGAGACAAGAGAGAGCGGAGTAATCGCGGGCGCCGCTGACGTGGAGGCACACGACTTACCGTGCACGTGCGAGGGCGGCTGGACGGCCGACACGTGCGGGAAGCCCGGCTCCTGCTTTATCTTCAGCGCGGCGTCCAGCTCCTGCAACACGAAAGCACAGCACATACGTACGGCACCTCCACACACTGCACAGTTAATGGCGGAATATGGTCAGAACAATAGTATACACTACATGTAAAATGAAGGTGGAGGGGGAGACAAAGCAAAGTGGTCCAAAAATGGCTCTGAGCACTATCGGAGATCATCAGTACACTACAACTTACACTACTGCCCATTAACATTGGTTCACCAAGAAGATGACGTGCTACACACGAGAAATTTAACCGACAGGAAGAAGATGCTTTGACATGCAAATGATTAGCTTTTCAGAGCATTCACACAAGGTTGGCGCCTGTGACGACGCCTAAAACGTGCTGACACGAGGAAAGTTTCCAACCGATTTCTCATACACAGTTTCCGACTTTGATAACGGTCGGATTGTAGCCTATCACGATTGCGGTTTATCGTATCGCGACATTGCTGCTCGCGTCGGTCGAGGTCCAATGGCTGTTACCAGGATATGGAATCTGTGGGTTCAGGAGGGTAATACGGAATGCCGTGCTGGATCCCAACGGCCTCGTATCACTAGCAGTCGACATGACAGCCATCTTATCCAAATGGTTGTAACGGATCGTGCAGCCACGTCTCGGTCCCTGAGTCAACAGATGGGGACGTTTGCAAGACAACAAACATCTGCACGAACAGTTCGACGACGTTTGCAGCAGCACGGACTATCAGCTCGGAGACCGTGGCTGCGGTTACCCTCGACGCTGCATCACAGACAGGAGCGCCTGCGATGGTGTACTCGACGACGAACCTAGGTGCACGAATGGCAAAACGTCATGTTTTGCATGAATCCAGGTTCTGTTCACAGCATCGTGAGGGTCGCATCCGTGTTTGGCGAAATCAGGGTAAACGCCATTGAACAGTGGACGTTTACATTTCAGATGCGTTACGACCCGTGGCTCTACCATTCATTCGATCCCTGCGCAACCCTACAATTCAGCAGGATAATCCACGACCGCATGTTGCAGGTCCTGTACGGGCCTTTCTGGATACAGAAAATGTTCGACTGCTGCCCTGGCCAACACATTCTCCAGACCTGTCACCAATTGAAAACGTCTGGTCAATGGTGGCCGAGCAACTGGCTCGTCACAATACGCCAGTCACTACTCTCGAAGAACTGTGGTATCGTGTTGAAGCTGCACGGGCAGCTGTACCTGTACACGCCGTCCGAGCTCTGTTTGACTCAATGCCCAGGCGTATCGAGGCCGTTATTATGGCCGGAGGTGGTTGTTCTGGGTACTGATTTCTCAGGATCTATGCACCCAAATTGCATGAAAATGTAATCACATGTCAGTTCTAGCATATTTGCCCAATGAATACCCGTTTATCATCTGCATTTCTTCTTGGTGTAGTAATATTAATGGCCAGTAGTGTATAACTACGCAAAGCTAACTAGCCTAAGGAGATCACAGACATCCACGTGCGATGCAGGATTCGAACCTCGGACCGTATCAGTCTTGCGGTTCCTGACTGACACGCCTAGAACAAACAGGTCGGCCACAGCGGCCGGCGAAGGAAAGTGATTACTGGCGTCAGCTGCATCGGAACACATAACGTGGAATCAGCAGCGATGAGTGAAACTGGGATTCGAACCCGGGATCTGCTGCTTACGAGGCGCACTCCATGGTCGACGCGCACCTCCGCCTAGTACCACCTACGCCTACTCTCCGTCCATTTCCTCCGAGCTGACTACCCGCGCGAACTTCGTCCTACTTCTGCACACACACTGAAGAAGGTGGTAGATCTCCTGGTCATCTAGGCGGACCAGTTATGTGATTGGGTGGTGTCTGTTCTTTTGCTTGCTTGCTAAGTGGCTGTCGTTCCCTGTACCTGGTACGGTCTCTAGCGAGTCTCTCCACTTCACTCCAGGTTTTCTCATCCTCTCTCGATCGTCCTTTTCCACGTCTCTTTGGGACGACCACGATTTCTACTCCTTGAGGGTTCCGATCCAACGTCACGCTTTCAACAGCCCCATCTGGTGTCCTCAGAGTGGGCCCCAATACAGTTCCATTTTCTTTCCTTCATATCTGCATATTGATTGGTTCCTGATTTGCCTCCCTCCAAAGATCTTCACTTGTGTTTACATCTGGCCATCTCACATTTAAAACACGCCAGAGAAAGCTGTTGATAATGACTTGGAGCTGGATTTTGGTGTGGTTAGTCACCTTCCAAGTTTCGCAGCCATACAACAGAACATCCTTCACATTGCCATTGAGAAGCCGGAGTTTGGTCTTCTTTGAAATGTTCCTATTTCTCCAGACAGGTTGAAAAATGGCTCTGAGCACTATGGGACTTGACATCTGAGGTCACCAGTCCCCTAGAACTTAGGACGACTTAAACCTAACTAACCTAAGGACATCACACACATCCATGCCCGAGGCAGGATTCGAACCTGCGACCGTAGCGGTCGCGCGGTTCCAGACTGTAGCGCCTAGAAGCGCTGGGCCACACCGGCCGGCGATCGGGTTGGGGATTTTCTGTGTCCGGAGACTGGGTGTTTGTGTTGTCCTCATTACTGCATCATGATTCGTGAAAGAGACAAGACCGGACTGTGTAAAGACTGGGGACTTTGTACGGGCGTTGATGATGGCGTAGTTGGGCACCCCACAAACCAAACATGACTTTATACCACACGGTGACGTCGTATTACATAGCCGTGTCTGGGTGCTTTCGGTAACGTGGTGTATAGTATTTATATGAATGCGTGGCGGCTGTTGTCAGAAAGAAGAAACAGTGCACGCAGTCTGTAGCTGTGATACATTGTATGAAAATTGAAGGTGGATGGGGGAGGGGGGGAGGGGAGAAAGGAAAGAAAAGGCATTGCTGACGTCAGTTAAGTCGGGACATTACACGGAATGAGCGGCGACGAGTGAAAATGTGTACCGGACTGGGATTCGAACCCGGCACCTCCTGCTTATTCGGCAGGTGGGTTAACCAGTGCGTCGCCCGCTACACAGGCTTTATCGCAGGAGCGCCGACAGGCTCAGCCTCACAGCCGACCCATATTTCCACTTGGTACAAGCAGTCTCTGACCACTTGCTGCTTGCTCGCTACTGTGCGATTTCTGCAGGAGGTTCGACCTACTTGAGCAAGCTGGATCCAGTTGCCATCTAGGCTAATCAGTTACACGGCTTCATTAATCAGTTTGCTCTACTTTCGTTTCTCCCCTCCTCTACCTTGCTCAAAAAATGTTCAAATGTGTGTGGAATCTTATGGGACTTAACTGCTAAGGTCATCAGTCTCTAAGTTTACACACTACTTAAGCTAAATTATCCTAAGGACAAACAGACACACACCCATGCCCGAGGCAGGACTCGAACCTCCGCCGGGACCAGCCGCACAGTGCATGACTTCAGCGGCTAAGACCGCTCGGCTAATCCCGCGCGGACTTCCTCCGCCTTCACTTTACACATAATCTTCCACAGCTGCGGGTTCCGCATGGTGTCTGTTCTTTTCGACATGTCCGAAAGAACAGATAAATGCTCGGCAAAAGCAAAGAAATGCGGATAAATGGGACAATCACAAGTAGGCTGTACCCTAGCCACCAGACCAGCAGCTGGGTACCCAGTATGAAAGGATGCGGCGAGTACTGGGTTGCCAGCTGACAGGCAGAGACAGCAGAATGGGTCAGTCAGGGGTTCTGACTAACTTCGAACACAGACTGTTTATTGGATGTCACCCGAGTGAGAAATGCGTCAAGCTGGCCAAGCCAGCTGCTTCTTGTGTGTTCATGGGGTGGAAACGCGACGGAACGACCGCAGCTATTGCGAAACCAAGCAGACCGGATGCAGTGGCGGACGGGGAATGTCAAGCACTGAGCAGGGCTGCAAAAAATTCTAAGCAGTCCGCAGCAAGAATCAGTGGTGAGTTCAAGAGTTACAGTATGTGAGCACAAGTATCCGAACATCTGGCTGAAAATAATTTACAACGTCGTGGCGCCCTCCATCGGTAATGCTGGAATTCAGCCTTGATGACAGCTTCCACTCTCGCAAGCGTACGTCCAGTCAGGTGCTGGAAGGTTTCGTGGCGAGTGGCAGCCCATTCTTCACGGAGTGCGGCACTGAGGAGAGGTATCGATGTCGGTCGGTGAGGCCCGGCACGAAGTCGGCGTTCCAAAACATCCCAGAGGTGTTCTGTAGGATTCAGGTCAGGACTCTGTGCAGGCCAGTCCGTTACAGGGGTGTTACTGTCGTGTAACCACTCCGCCACAGGCCGTGCTTTATGAACAGGTGCTCGATCGTGTTGAAAGATGCAATCGCCATCCCCCGAAATGCTGTTCAACAGTGGGAAGCAATAAGGTGCTTGAAACATCAATGTGGGCCTGTGCTGTGATAGCGCCAAGCAAAACAAGTGGTGCAAACCCCCTCCACGAAAAACACGACCACACCATAACACCACCGCCTCCGAATTTTACTGTCGGCACTACACACGCCGGCAGATGACGTTCACTGGGCATTCTCCATACCCACACCCTGCCGTCGGATCGCCACTTTGTGTACCGTGATTCGTCACTCCACACAACGTTTTTCCCACTGTTCAAACGTCCAATGTTTACGCTCGTCAGACCAAGAAAGGCGTCGTTTGGCATTTACCGGCGTGATCTGTGGCTTATGAGCAGCCGCTAGACCGTGAAATCCAAGTTTTCCCACCTCCCGCCTAACTGTCATAGTACTTGCAGTGTATCCTGATGCAGTTTGGAATTCCTGTGTGACGGTCTAGATAGACGTCTGCCTGTTACACATTACGACCCTCTTCAACTGTCGGCGGTCTCTGTCAGTCAGCAGACGGGGTCGGCCTGTACGCTTTCGTGCAGTACGTGTCCCTTGACGTTTCCACTTCACTATCGCTTCGGAAAGAGTGCACCTAGGGATGTTTGGCAGTGTGGAAACATCGCGTACAGACGTGTGACACAAGTGACACCCAAACACCTGACCTCGTTCGAAGTCCGTGAGTTCCGCGGAGCGCCCCATTCTGCTCTCTCACGATGTCTGATGACTACTGGAGTACCTGGCAGTCGGTGGCAGCACAATGCACCTAATATGAGAAACGTCTGGATCACACACAGTAGCTAGCTCAACGGAAAAAAGAACGGGGGACGGTGGTCGGGTAGCTCCCGATAAGAAACACGTTTCTGTAGTCACTGATGAGCGATGCTTCGTCTACATGTACGTGGATACTCTGCAAATCACATTCAAGTGCCCGGCACACAATTCATCGAACCACCTTCACAATAATTACCTATTACTGCGATCTCGAACAGTCTGCGGGAAAAGCGAACACCTGTATCTTTCCCTGCGAGCTCGGATTTCCCTTATTTAATTATGACGATCGTTTCTCCCTATGTAGGCCGGCGACAACATAATACTTCCGCATTCGGAGTAGAAACTTGTTGACTGAAGTGTCCCGCCACAAGGAAAAACGTCTTTGCTTTAATGATGTCCACCTCCAAATCCTGTATCATTTCAGTGACGCTCTCTCCCCTATTTCAGACAATACGAAACGTGCCGCTCTTCTCTGAACTCTCTTGATGTACTATGCTAATCCTGTCTGGTGAGCGTCCCACACCGCGCAGCAGTATTCTAAAAGAGGGCAGATAAGCGTAGTGTAGGCAGTCTCCTTAGTAGATCCGTTGCATCTTCTACGTGCTTTGCCCATAAATAGCAGACTTCAGTTTCCCTTCCCCAGAACAAATTCAAATGGTTCTGAGCACTATGGGACTTAACATCTGAGATCATCAGTCCCGTAGAACTTGGAACTACTTAAACGTAACTAACCTAAGGACAGCACACACATCCATGCCCGAGGCAGGATTCGAACCTCCCATCGTAGCGGTCGCTCGGCTCCAGACTGTAGCGCCTAGAACCGCACGGCCACTGAGACCGGCTTTCACAACTACATGGCGCTACAAAACCACAAACGTAAAGTAATTGGCGAAGGACCTCTGAACAAATAAATCTTATATTACTTTATAACCTGAAAGAACCTGTAAGCCAAACAGCTACTATAAGTGAGTGATGACGGAGAGGACAAACCGGTGGCCGCAGAGGAGAGGGCAACAGGGCAACAGCAGGGAAAGGGATGTTTGTGTGCAGCACTTACATCAGGCACATTGTCTACGGCTGGAGAAACATTAATTGCCTCCTGCTACTTTGGCAAAGGTGCGAGATGGAACTGTGTCTGGTCATTAAGGATCCAGGTCAGAACTCTTTCATGGGTGTTCATCAATGCCAGAACTTCAGGTAGGGCTTTTATTGTTCAGGATAAAATCAGTCATCGGTTGCATATATTGTTATACTTTACCAGTTTCGAAAAAATAAATTTGTAATCTTCAGAAGCCTACAAAATTAGCGGTACCATAAATTTTTAGATCTATAAGGAAAACAGTACGAGCACCTGGTTAATAGCTTGTTTGTCGATCTTTGGAACGAAATACATCACTGATTCTGTGTACCAGGGATCCGACAGTTTCTCGGTAGGTATAGCCGGCCGCAGCAGCCGAGCGGTTCTAGGCGCTTCAGTCTGGAACCGCGCGACCGCTACGGTTGCAGGTTTGAATCGTGCCTCGGGCATGGATGTGTGTGATGTCCTTAGGTTAGTTAGGTTTAAGTAGTTCTACGTTATAGGGGACTGATGACCTCAGAGCCATTTGAACCAATTTTTTCGGTAGGTGTGTGGCATTACAGCAGGGGTTTCTAAACTTTTTAGGCCGCGGGCCACATTGACTCCTCCACGAAGTCATGAGGGCCAAGATGTACCTAGTGGGATTAAAGCACCCTAGCGCTCCACGATCACCGTAATGTAAGGCTAAAGGAAAGATGAAATCGCAAAAATCTAAGGTAGTCGGAATAGCTAGCACTTAAACGAACTACGATTTCTATTTAAATACATAATTTTGATTCGTGGACGTACCTGATCGAAATTCTGGTTTATTTTATTCTGGCGAATTTCACCGACAAAAAAGTATGGCACTGCACATTCTTTACGAAAGCGTCCTGCAAAGTTAACGAAATCTCAAAATCGTTGTTAGCAACACTGTTACTGCAAGACGTAACAGAGCTAGAGTACGTTAACACATTGTTATTTCAAGCGGCGCAACAATAAGTTTAGTTACGTAGTTTTGTAGCGAGCAGCAGAGCCAGACCGTATATTTGACAGTTCAGTTGCGTGATTGTGCCTATGTTGCGAGTGTCTCCCGAGTTTCTTAGTGTTTTTTGCGCTTCGTTTCAATCTCAGTTGAACAAATTATGCTTCACGCATTTTAATACATGCCAAACATTCGGTCAGCAAACTGAGATTCCGTTTCCTGTGTAACTTTCGCAATTGAAGCTTTGGGCGCTTTAAAAATTAATTTTGAATCACGTTTTTCAGATATCGATGCAAATTCAACGATATCAAGATATTTTATAATCCCTTTGACGTCGATATAGAAGCGTTACCCGTAGAACTTTAGTTTGAAATTATTGATTTGCAATGTAGCGCCTTTTATTTAAAAAAGAAGAACATTGAAAGTCAACAGTACTGGAATTTTATAAGTGTCTTCCATCCACACAGTTTCCAAATTTACATAAATTTGCCCGTGGCTTTTTTCCGCTACTGGCATCACTTATTTGTGTGTAAAAACTTTCTCCAAAATTGAGCATGCAAAAACTATTTACAGATCAAAATTAAGTCATGAGCATTTGAAGTCGCTCATGATTATCTCTACCAGTAAACTTGATCCACAACTGGAGGTAATTATGAAAGGAAAGTTACAGCTACATAAAAGTCACTAATTATCACTAATATGTTAAATTTGTTTATGTGAATACACTAACACTGTGGATTTTCAAGATATAAATTAATTACAGTTATTTTTGTACATCAGTTACAACTAAAATATCCACTATCATTATGTACACCTGGTATTGTATTTTCGTTAAATTGCCTTTAAATAAAAATATTTTGTACGGTTTACTTGTTATGTGTAATTTACAACGTAATCAAAAGAAAGTGAAACCTCGCTTAAGAAGCATCTTCCATAATGACTGATTACTAAGGCCTGTCGCCGAAGTGGCATCCGTTTGAAAGTCTTGCACCAGACTCGTGAGCAGAATAAAATGGAAAGAAATCTTTTACCTAAAATGTTTTCGCCAAACTAATCTGTTGACCGTTCTTTATTTTTTCGCTATCGCACGGAGAATGGTCTGTCTGTTTATTGTGGACTGCCACAAGTTTAACCATGAGCTTCCGCTTTGTAAAGATGGAGCTCCGACAATCCGCGGGCCGCAGTTTGGAGACCCCTGCATTAGAGTCTACACACAGGTCACGTTGTTGTTGTTGTTGTTGTTGTTGTTGTCTTCACTCCTGAGAATGGTTTGATGCACCTCCCCATCCTACTCTTCTCCCCAATTCTATTCAATACTTCCTCATTAGTTATGTGATCTACCCATCTAATCTTCAGCATTGTTCTGTAGCACCACATTTAGAAAGCTTCTATTCTCTTCTTGTGCAAACTATTTATTGTCCACGTTCCACTTCCATACATGGCTACACTCCATACAAATACTTTCAGAAACGACTTCCTCACACTTAAATCAATACTCGATGTAAACAAATTTCTCTTCTTCAGAAACGCTTTCCTTGCCATTGCCAGTCTATATTTTATATCCTCTCTACTTCGACCATCATCAGTTATTTTACTCGCCAAACAGCAAAACTCCTTTACTACTTTAAGTGTCTCATTTCCTAATGTAATTCACCCAGCATCACCCGACTTAATTCCACCACATTCCATTATCCTCGTTTTGCTTTTGTTGATGTTCATCTTACACCCTCCTTTCAAGACACTGTCCATTCCGTTCAACTGCTCTTCCAAGTTCTTTGCTGTCTGTGACAGAATTACAATGTCATCGGCGAACCTCAACGTTTTTATTTCTTCTCCATGAATTTTAATACCTACTCCGAACTTTCTTTTGTTTTTTTTACTGCTTGCGGACTGAATAACATCGGGGACAGGCTACAATCCTGTCTCACTACCTTCCCAACCACTGCTTCCCTTTCATGCCCCTCGACTCTTATAACTGCCATCGGGTTTCTCTAAAAATTGTAAATAGCCTTTCGCTCCCTGCATTTTACCCCTGCCACCTTAAGAATTTGAAAGAGAGTATTCCAGTCAACATTGTCAAAACGTTTTTCTAAGTCTACGAATGCTAGAAATGTAGGTTTGCGTTTCCTTAATCTATTTTCTAAGATAAGTCGTAGGGTCAGTATTGCCTCACGTGTTCCAACATTTCTGCGGTATCCAAACTGATCTTCCCCGAAGTCGGCTTCTACCAGTTTTTCCACGCGCCTGTAAAGAATACAGGTCACGTAATTCGCGTAAATAACAGGCCGCTGATTTTCGTAAGTCGTGATGGACTCAGACAGCGACCCATATGGGTTCCATTTTATTTACATCAAGCGAATTTGGTCGCCAGGACACCAACGTGAGTTCACTATAATGCTCCTTAAACCAGTGTACCACGGTTCTGGCCCCGAGACACGAGCAACTGTAGTGCTGAAAGGTGACATCGTCGTCGTCGGGGAAGACATCAAGTGTGAAGGGATACGGGTGTTTCGCAGCTGTCAACGTGTGTTCGGTTGCTGCCACAGGTCCACGCAACCGCAGGGGAATTAGAGACGGGCAAACTCGTTCATTCTTGGGAACGAGTTCACTTCTGATCGTTCTTTTTTGGGAACCGTTCATTTTTACTCCTTCACCATTCATTTGTGCTTGGTGTATGGTTCTCATGAAAAACTGAAAACCAATAGTGTCGGTGACTGAAGGATGGAGGGCACCGAGAGGGGGCACTTGCCTCCCCCCCCCCCCCCCCCTGCAGTATACAGTGTTTATTCATTTCAGAATTCTTACACACCTTTAGAAGTAATTTCTACGATTTTGCAGAACCTCTCGTTTAGTCAACTGTGACTGATCGCAGGGAAATGATACAGGGTGTTACAAAAAGGTACGGCCAAACTTTCAGGAAACATTACTCACACACAAAGAAAGAAAATATGTTATGTGGACATGTGTCCGGAAACGCTTACTTTCCATGTTAGAGCTCATTTTATTACTTCTCTTCAAATCACATTAATCATGGAATGGAAACACACAGCAACAGAACGTACCAGCGTGACTTCAAACACTTTGTTACACGAAATGTTCAAAAGTCCTCCGTTAGCGAGGATACATGCATCCACCCTCCGTCGCACGGAATCCCTGATGCGCTGATGCAGCCCTGGAGAATGGCGTATTGTATCACAGCCATCCACAATACCAGTACGAAGAGTCTCTACATTTGGTACCGGGGTTGAGTAGACGAGGGCTTTCAAATGCCCCCATAAATGAAAGTCGAGAGGGTTGAGGTCAGGAGAGCGTGGAGGTCACGGAATTGGTCCGCCTCTACCAATCCATCGGTCACCGAATCTGTTGTCGAGAAGCGTACGAACACTTGGACTGAAATGTGCAGGACCTCCATCGTGCACGAACCACATGTTGTGTCATACTTGTAAAGGCACATGTTCTAGCAGCACAGGTAGAGTATCCCGTATGAAATTGTGATAATGTGCTCCATTGAGTGTAGGTGGACGAAACTAAAATGAGCTCTAACATCGAAATTAAGCGTTTCCGGACACATGTCCACATAACGTCTTTTCTTTATTTGTGTGTGAGGAATGTTTCCTGAAACCTTGGCCGTACCTTTTCGTAACACCCTTTATAGGGTGGAGCACGGAAAACCAGCCCCGAGTACAGAATGCTCGCCAGTTACGGACGATGTGTTGCCCGTTACGAGCAGATACAACAAACAGACAAACACGTAATAACTAGGCAGTGAAGAAATAACAAGCTAATGCAAACACCAATGGCGAAACAATCGATGACGATGAGTAGAGAGCTGGAGAAGAGAACATGAAAATCTCACGCGACGCGCATGGGCTATAGCACATGTAGTCTTGTAAACCTGTCGCTGGCTGTTTCCCATCTTAATAGACCACAAGTGTCTTGCATAAAATTTTTCGTTTAGACTTCCACTACATAGCTATGCTACGTTGTAAACAATAATCGTTTACACCCTATATATACTTCACGTTGTCTCTGAGTTCGTAGGCGAAGTAGATTTTCTGGAAGCATAAAATAAAATGTGGTTCTCACATCATACTTGCGTCACGCGCTTAGTAAAAATTAGGTTTTTTATGTTGCATTATTAAAGCAATAATAATAATAATTAGGTTCGCAGTAATATAGCTTCTGGTTTGAAAGCGCCTTCTGAACAAATGTTTTCCAGATAATAAGTACATACTATTTTATGGCAATCTATGTCTTTTCAAATGGAGAGGCACCGCTTTTCCTACTGAACCAAAATGACCCACAACCCACTTTTTTTTTTTTTTTTTTTTTTTTTTTTTTTTTTTTTTTTTTTTTTTTGTAGGAAACCAAGCTAGCAGGTAATGCAAATTGGAAACAACCAAACTTAAAAATGGTTACAGCCTTTCTAAATATTATATTTTGTATATGAAAGATACACGAAAACCATTTTATATGAATTTTCTTTCACTAAAAATTAAGCAAATTATCGAAAGTTAGTTGTTAAATCAAATCGATGAAACCAAAAAATACACTCCTGGAAATGGAAAAAAGAACACATTGACACTGGTGTGTCAGACCCACCATACTTGCTCCGGACACTGCGAGAGGGCTGTACAAGCAATGATCACACGCACGGCACAGCGGACACACCAGGAACCGCGGTGTTGGCCGTCGAATGGCGCTAGCTGCGCAGCATTTGTGCACCGCCGCCGTCAGTGTCAGCCAGTTTGCCGTGGCATACGGAGCTCCATCGCGGCCTTTAACACTGGCAGCATACCGCGACAGCGTCGACGTGAACCGTATGTGCAGTTGACGGACTTTGAGCGAGGGCGTATAGTGGGCATGCGGGAGGCCGGGTGGACGTACCGCCGAATTGCTCAACACGTGGGGCGTGAGGTCTCCACAGTACATCGATGTTGTCGCCAGTGGTCGGCGGAAGGTGCACGTGCCCGTCGACCTGGGACCGGACCACAGCGACGCACGGATGCACGCCAAGACCGTAGGATCCTACGCAGTGCCGTAGGGGACCGCACCGCCACTTCCCAGCAAATTAGGGACACTGTTGCTCCTGGGGTATCGGCGAGGACCATTCGCAACCGTCTCCATGAAGCTGGGCTACGGTCCCGCACACCGTTAGGCCGTCTTCCGCTCACGCCCCAACATCGTGCAGCCCGCCTCCAGTGGTGTCACGAAAGGCGTGAATGGAGGGACGAATGGAGACGTGTCGTCTTCAGCGATGAGAGTCGCTTCTGCCTCGGTGCCAATGATGGTCGTATGCGTGTTTGGCGCCGTGCAGGTGAGCGCCACAATCAGGACTGCATACGACCGAGGCACACAGGGCGAACACCCGGCATCACGGTGTGGGGAGCGATCTCCTACACTGGCCGTACACCTCTGGTGATCGTCGAGGGGACACTGAATAGTGGACGGTACATCCAAACCGTCATCGAACCCATCGTTCTACCATTTCTAGACCGGCAAGGGAACTTGCTGTTCCAACAGGACAATGCACGTCCGCATGTATCCCGTGCTACCCAACGTTCTCTAGAAGGTGTAAGTCAACTACCCTGGCCAGCAAGATCTCCGGATCTGTCCCCCATGGAGCATGTTTGGGACTGGATGAAGCGTCGTCTCACGCGGTCTGCACGTCCAGCACGAACGCTGGTCCAACTGAGGCGCCAGGTGGAAATGGCATGGCAAGCCGTTCAACAGGACTATATCCAGTATCTCCACGATCGTCTCCATGGGAGAATAGCAGCCTGCATTGCTGCGAAAGGTGGATATACACTGTACTAGTGCCGACATCGTGCATGCTCTGTTGCCTGTGTCTACGTGCCTGTGTTCTGTCAGTGTGATCATGTGATATATCTGACCCCAGGAATGTGTCAATAAAGTTTCCCCTTCCTGGGACAATGAATTCACGGTGTTCTTATTTCAATTTCCAGGAGTCTATATGAATAACAAAAAAACTTGCCTTGTTATAAGTATGTCTTCTGTAGTTCATCAATATAATGAAGTGAGGTGATATGCCCTTTTGTTACTGTGGTGTCACCGCCAGACACCACACCTGCTAGGTGGTAGCCTTTAAATCGGCCGCAGTCCGTTACTATACGTCGGACCCGCGTGTAATTGAACGTATGCAGGCTTCTCTCTGGGCATCACCCTTAGTAATTTTGCCAAAACCTTCCGGCAAATTGAGACTTTGTGTGGACTTCAAGGCAACAGTGAATCCACAACTAGTGATTGCAACTTTTCCTTTGCCCCGCCCGGAAGATCTTTTTGACAAAGTGTGCCCGGGTAAATATTTTTCGAAGTTGGACCTCGCAGATGCGTACTTGCAAATACCGGTGGACAAAGAATCCGAGCGCCTTTTGGTGGTTAACACGCATCTTGGTTTGTATCGATTCAAACGACTGCCATTCGGGCGTGCATCCGCCCCTGCATTGTTTCAGCAATATCTACAAACTGTTTGTGCGTCGGTCCCTACTGCAGCAAATTATCTGGACGATATTGTGATCTCCGGAAAGACGGAAGAAGAACATTTGGCCAATCTCAGAACATTATTTCAGGTATTGCGACGAAATGGTCTTCGCTTACGGAAGGACAAATGTGTGTTTTTTGCTCGGGACTTGCCATACTTGGGACATGTAATCAATGCCCAAGGCATACATCCCTGTCCCACACACCTTCGTGCCATACAAGACTTGCCTTCGCCGCAGAATGTGAAGCAGCTACAGTGTGTGCTGGAGAAATTACGTATTATAACAGATATGTTCGGCATGCCTCTTCCATTTCAGCTCCGCTTCATCACTTACGCCGTAAAGATGTTCCGTTCGTCTGGACGACGGAATGCGAACGCGCATTTCGCCGGTTGAAATCGGCGTTGCTTTCCAATACTTGCCGTACGCCATTCGATCCCCGGAAGCCCCTTTTGTTGATGGTGGATGCATCGGATTTCGAGATCGGTGCTGTGCTTGCGAACAAATATGGATCGCACGATCGTCCTATTGCCTTTGCGTCCAAAGTGCTCTCGTCTGCTCAAAGAAATTATTCACAGATCGAGAAAGAAGCGGTGGCTCTCGTATTTGGTGTTACAAAGTTTCATGATTTCTTGTATGGTCGTCACTTTACCATAATCACAGACCACAAACCTTTGACATCGCTTTTTCATCCGACCAAGCCTGTACCTCCACGTACAGCGCAAAAATTCATTCGCTGGTCTATTTTCCTCTCTCAGTACCGCTACGAAATCTTGTATAGATCCACTGGTAAGCACGGAAACGCCGATGCGTTGTCCCGCTTGCCTGTTGCTGAGGACAGGGCATTCCGTTCCTCCGAACTTGCTTGCATGTCTCAGTTGTGCGACTGGATTCGTGATTTTTTGCTCACAAGGAGAGACTTTTTGTTCGACGTGGTGTTTTGCTGTTGCGTTTTGCTAATGATCAGTCCAGGGTCGTGGTGCCACGTTCGTTACAGTCCTCTGTATTACAGCTTCCCCTCCAAGGACATTGGGGTATAATGAGAACGAAACAACTTGCTCGTCAGCACTGTACTTGGTTCTGAATCGATGCCGCGATTACGAACATGTGCTGTTCTTGCAGGGTGTGTGCCGAACAACAATCAGCACCCCCCGCGGAAATTCTTTGCACGGCCAAAAGCCACTTCCCCTTGGCAACGCTTACACATTGATTTCCCTGGTCCATTCTGGAATGCTCGATGGTTGGTTGTGGTAGATTCATTCAGTAATTTTCCTTTTGTTGTCCGGATGTCTTCCACGACGTCATCTGCCACCACCCAAGCGTTATCCGCTATCTTTTGCTTTGAAGGTCTTCCACAGACTATTGTTTCCAACAATGGCCCACAATTCATGTCCGCGGAATTTCAGTCATTCTGCAGGGCCAGTGGTATTCAACATGTGACGTCCGCGACGTTTTCGCCACAGTCAAACGGTGCCGCTGAACGATTGGTGAGGACTTTCAAGTCCCAGATGATGAAGTTGAAAGAGTCGAATTCTCGGGAGGACGCCTTATTGCTCTTTTTGTCCTCGTATCGCTCTCAGCCCCGAGATGGTCGCTCGCCGGCTGAGTTGCTCCACGGCCGTCGTCATCGAACCTTGATGTGTTTGCTACATCCGCCGCATCAGGTTCCTGTGCCGCGGCAGCCACCTGCTTTTGGTCCAGGCGACGTTGTCTACTATCGCCACTACCGAGGTTCACGGCGTTGGGTGGAAGGGCGCATTCTTCGCTGCCTCGGACGCGCTATCTATCTGGTTTTGGGGGCCTCTGGTGAGGTGCGTCGGCATCTCAATCAGCTGCGCCTCTGTCGTCGCACGGGATCTGCCGCTCGCCGTCTGCTTTCAGCGACGGTGCCGTCCGGTCAGCGCCCCGGGGACCCATCTACTGGCTCGCCTCAGCCCCAGGTGTTACGGACGCTGCCTTCCATTTTGCCCCATGGCGACGCGCCGCCGCCACCGCCGCCGCCTGTTCTCCCGCCGGCGACGCCCGCAGTGGACGCGTCGCTGCAACCGCCGGGCGCCTCCCTGGGTCACGCGCCGCCGATCGCTTGCCGTGACCAGTTGTCCTCCAACATGGAACTCTTGCCCGCTCCGGACCATATGTCGTCTTCGCCCGTCGGGTGCCCCGGCACGATGGAGGTCGACCCTTCGGCCCCTCCTGTCTCTCTACGGGCGCATACACCGCATGTTGGTGTGCACCCTGGAGCAGGTTTTCAGGCGTTTCCTAGCTCCCCGCGGTCCGAATGGCAGGGAGCGGGTGGCACAGCCTCGCCTGTTGTTAGGCTCCCCACCTCGTCGCATACGTCAACATGGGGTCCTCCCCACGGCGGGCGGAAGCCTTACGCCACAACCGTACGCCGATTTGCGGGGGAGTAATGTGGTGTCACCGCCAGACACCACACTTGCTAGGTGGTAGCCTTTAAATCGGCCGCGGTCCGGCAGTATACGTCGGACCCGCGTGTCGCCACTATCAGTGATTGCAGACCGAGCGCCGCCACACGGCAGGTCTAGAGAGACTTCCTAGCAGTCGCCCCAGTTGTAGTGCCGACTTTGCTACCGAGGGTTCACTGACAAAATACGCTCTCATTTGCCGAGACGATAGATAGCATAGCCTTCAGCTACGTTACTTGCTACGACCTAGCAAGGCGCCATTATCTGTTACTACTGATACTGTGAATCACGTAATGTCAAGAGCGACGTTCGTCATTAGTGGATAAAAGTATTCCACCAGCTACGTCCGTTTTTCTCAAGTCTAATTCCCTTGCCATGTTCCAGACCTCACGCCACCCTGCGTGAGCTGAAACGCATGCATTTCAGTGTCCTTTAGTAACCCGGTGTTGCCTCTCCTGCCAACCACAACAGTTACATACGACGTAATTTTTATGTAATTTACGTGACTATAAAATACTTTTTGATTACCAGTCGTGGAGGCTGAATAGCCAGAACAGTTTCAAACACATGTAAAATGGGCGAGCGCAGTGAACTAAACGAACAACTGGATGCTGAACTAACCAGGAGCAGTCGGCACTGGAACAGAGACAGGCGGTCGTGCGAAGAACGGCGAGTGCGGCAGAGGGAGGCCGAGGGTGAGATGAGGACGCGACCGAGGCTCGAACGAGAACTGCCCAAGTGAGCGCCGCGACCGAAGCGAACTAGTGAACTATGGACCGATCGACGCTCGATCCCGGGAACTATAAGTAGACCGCCGCGACCGAAGTGAACTACGCACCGATCGTTCCTTGGAATTCGTTCGTCAGCCCTTTCGTTCATCTTGGTGGACCGTTCCTTTGCACCCGTTCGTTCGCGAACTACCCATCTCTACTCCCGTACCACAACACTGCTCCAACCATCCCCCGTTCGCGGCGTGCTGGACGATCCGAGCCGCCATCCACTTCGCATCTGCCATTAGCTCCAGGAGTGAGTTTTAGCGCCTATGTTTACTGGCATGATATGCTTCTAGTAACATACATACAGCTGCAAAATATTAACGCCAATTCTTTACAGACGAATGGAAAAACTGGTAGAAGCCAACCTCGGGGAAGGTCAGTTTGGATTCCGTAGAAATGTTGGAACACGTGAGGCAATACTGACCCTATGACTTATCTTAGAAGCTAGATTAAGAAAAGGAAAACCTACCTTTCTAGCATTTGTAGACTTAGAGAAACCTTTTGAGAATGTTGACTGGAATACTCTCTTTCAAATACTGAAGGTGGCAGGGGTAAATAGAGGGAGCGAAAGGCTATTTACAATTTGTACAGAAACCAGATGGCAGTTATAACAGTCGAGGTGCATGAAAGGGAAGCAGTGGTTGGGAAGGGAGTGAGACAGGGTTGTAGCCTCTCCCCGATGTTATTCAATCTGTATATTGAGCAAGCAGTAAAGGAAACAAAAGAAAAGTTCGGAGTAAGTATTAAAATCCTTCGAGAAGAAAAAATTGTGAAGGAGTTTCGCTGTTTGGGGAGCAAAATAAGTGATGATGGTCGAAGCAGAGAGGATATAAAATGTACACTGGCAATGGCAAGGAAAGCGTTTCTGAAGAAGAGAAATTTGTTAAATCGACTATAGATTTAAGTGTCAGGAAGTCGTTTCTGAAAGTGTTTGTATGGAGTGTAGCCATGTATGGAAGTGAAACATGGACGATAAATAGTTTGGACAATAAGGGAATACAGGCTTTTGAAATGTGGTGCTACAGAAGAATGCTGAAGATTAGATGGGTAGATCACATAACTAATGAGGAAGTATTGAATAGGATTGGGGAGAAGTTGGTGGCACAACTTGACTAGCAGAAGGGATCGATTGGTAGGACATGTTCTGAGGCATCAAGGGATCACCAGTTTAGTATTGGAGGGCAGCGTGGAGGGTAAAAATCGTAGACGGAGACCAATAGATGAATACACTAAGCAGGTTCAGAAGGATGTAGGCTGCAGTAGGTACTGGGAGATGAAGCAGCTTGCACAGGATAGAGTAGCATGGACAGCTGCATCAAACCAGTCTCAGGACTGAACACCACAACAACAACATACACTTTCAACTGTACGCGTTTACGGCATTAATTACAACTCATAACTCTATCAGTATGTGGAAAGTTGACAGCGAGGGGTACGCAATATTTTGAAATGTTAACTCACCCGTCACATACGCAGCTGATACACGCAGGCCTTAAACACACGCTGCACTTGAGCGCGCGCTGGCTCCTGACAAATCTTGCCCTCTCGTATATTTCTTGTTTCCTCGTGTTTCAGTGACGCCGCCGGGTTGTTTACGTCGTGTTTACGATGGCGGCTGACCTCCCGTGACGGGTCGCGGAACGGCCAATAGTAAACAAGGCGATACGAGAGCCAGCCGGCGCCAGCACAAGGGCTTAACCACGGCGGAACTGCACCAAACTACTCGTGCTTCAGGGTGGGCATTTGTGCAAGGCACTGCGAGGTGCGGAATGGTTCTCTCGTAAGAACTACTGGAGTAGTAACGCTACAGACACGCACCGACCGACAGACTGGACGTGTGTAGGCAGGCGCTTTGGCCGACCAACCTGTCCTGTTGGGACGTTGGTTCGGTTGGACCATCCGACAGACCCCCCCCCCCCCCCCACACACCCCCACCCTCTCCCCCGACGCCACCCAACAAATTGTGCCGTGCGTGGCGGCAGGCGTCGCAACGGCTGCACAAAATGTCATCTTCTGTCACTGCTCGCGGGATTAAGTGCCCTCCTAATACACAGGCTGGTCCATTGATAGTGACCGGGTCAAATATCTCACGAAATAAGCGTCAAACGAAAAAACTACAAAGAACGAAACTCGGCTAGCTTGAGGGGCGAAACCAGATGGCGCTATGGTTGGCCCGCTAGATGGCACTGCCATAGGTCAAACGGATATCAAATGCGTTTTTTTTTAATAGGAACCTCCATTTTTATTACATATTCGTGTAGTACGTAAAAAAATATTTACCACTTTTCTCGCTTTGTGATAGATGACGCTGCAATAGTCACAAACATATGGCTAACAATTTTAGACGAACAGTTGCTAACAAGTAGGTTTTTTAAATTAAAATACAGAACGTAGGTACGTTTGAACATTTTATTTCGGTTGTTCCAATGTCATACATGTACCTTTGTGAACTTATAATTTCTGAGAACGCATGCTGTTACAGCCTGATTACCTGTAAATGCCACATTAATCCAATAAATGCTCAAAACGATGTCCGTCAACCTCACTGCATTTGGCAATATGTGTAACGACATTCCTCTCGACAGCGAGTAGTTGGCCTTCCGTAATGTTCGCACATGCATTGACAATGCGCTGACGGATGTTGTCAGGCGTTGTCTTTGGATCACGATAACAAATATAATTCTACTTTCCTCACAGAAAGAAATTCCGCGACGTCAGATACGGTGAATGTGCGGGCCACGGTATGGTGCTTCGACGACCAATCCACCTGTCATGAACTATGCCATTCAATACAGCTTCAACCGCACGCGAGCTATGTGCCGGACATCCATCATGTTGGAAGTACATCGCCATTCTCTCATGCAGTGACACATCTTGTAGTAACATCGGTGGAACATTACGTAGGAAATCAGCATAAATTGCACCATTTAGATTGCGATCGATAAAATGGGGGCCAATTATCCTTCCTCCCATAATGCTTCACCATACGCTAACCCGCAAAGGTCGCTGCTGTTCCACTTGTCGCAGCCATCGTGAATTTTCCGTTGCCCAATACCGCATATTATCACGGTTTACGTTATCGCTGTTGATGAATGACGCTTTGTGGCTAAATAGAACGCCTGCAATAAATCTTGACCGTTCCCTAATTTCTCTTGTGCCCAGTGGCAGAACTGTACACGACGTTCAAAGTCGTCGCCATGCAATTCCTGGTGGATAGAAATATGGTACGGGTGAAGTCGATGTTGATGTAGCATTCTCAACACCGACGTCTTTCAGATTCCCGATTATCGCGCAGTTTGTCTGCTACTGATGTGCGGATTAGCCGCGACAGCAGCCAAAACACCTACTTGGGCATCATCATTTGTTGCAGGTCGTGGTGCACGTTTCACACGTGGATGAACACTTCATGTTTCCTTAAATAACGCATATATCCGGCGAACGATCTGGACACTCGGTTGATGTCGTCCAGGATACCGAGCAGCATACATGGCACACGCCCGTTGGGCGTTTTGATCACAATAGCCATACATCAACACGATATCGACTTTTTCCGCAGTTGGTAAACGGTCCATTTTAACACGGCTAATGTTGTTGTTGTGGTCTTCAGTCCTGAGACTGGTTTGATGCAGCTCTCCATCCTACTCCATCCTGTGCAAGCTTCTTCATCTCCCAGTACCTACTGCAACCTACATCCTTCTGAATCTGCTTAGTGTATTCATCTCTTGGTCTCCCTCTACGATTTTTACCCTCCACACTCCCCTCCAATACTAAATTGGTGAGCCCTTGATGCCTCAGAACATGTCCTACCAACCGATCCCTTCTTCTAGTCAAGTTGTGCCACAAGCTCCTCTTCTCCCCAATTCTATTCAATACTTCCTCATTAGTTATGTGATCTACCCATCTAATCTTCAGCATTCTTCTGTAGCACCATATTTCGAAAGCCTCTATTCTCTTCTTGTCCAAACTATTTATCGTCCACGTTTCACTTCCATAAATGGCTACACTCCATACAAATACTTTCAGAAACGACATCCTGACACTTAAATCTATACTCGATGTTAACAAATTTCTCTTCTTCAGAATCGCTTTCCTTGCCATTGTCAGTCTACATTTTATATCCTCCCTACTTCGAGTATCATCAGTTATTTTGCTACCCAAAAGCAAAACTCTTTTACTACTTTAAGCGTCTCATTTCCTAATGTAATTCCCTCAGCATCACCCGACTTAATTCGACTACATTCCATTATCCTCGTTTTGCTTTTGTTGATGTTCATCTTATATCCTCCTTTCAAGACACTGTCCATTCCATTCAACTGCTCTTGCAAGTCCTTTGATGTCTCTGACAGAATTACAATGTCATCGACGAACCTCAACGTCTTTATTTCTTCTCCATGGATTTTAACACCTACTTCGAATTTTGTTTTTGTTTCCTTTACTGCTTGCGCAATATACAGATTGAATAACATCGGTGAGAGGCTACAACCCTGTCTTACTCCCTTCCCAACCATTGCTTCCCTTTCATGTCCCTCGACTCTTACAACTGCCATCTGGTTTCTGTACAAATTGTAAATAGCCATTCGCTCCCTGTATTTTACCCCTGCCACCTTTAGAATGTGAAAGAGAGTATTCCAGTCAACATTGTCAAAAGCTTTCTCTAAGTCTACAAATGCTAGAAACGTAGGTTTGCCTTTCCTTAATCTTTCTTCTAAGATAAGTCGTAAGGTCAGTATTGCCTCACGTGTTCCAGTATTTCTACGGAATCCAAACTGATCTTCCCCGAGGTCGGCTTCTACTAGTTTTTCCATTCGTCTGTAAAGAATTCCCGTTAGAATTTTGCAGCTGTGGCTTATTAAACTGATAGTTCGGTAATTTTCACATGTGTCACCACCTGCTTTCTTTGGGATTGGAATTATTATATTCTTCTTGAAGTCTGAGGGTATTTCTCACCAGATGGTAGAGTTTTGTCAGGACTGGCTCTTCCAAGGCCGTCAGTAGTTTCAATGGAATGTTTCGACTCAGGTCTTTCAGTGCTCTGTCAAACTCTTCACGCAGTATCGTATCTCCCATTTCGTCTTCATTTACATCCTCTTCCATTTCCATAATATTGTCCTCAAGTACATCGCCCTTGTATAGACCTTCTATATACTCCTTCCACCTTTCTGCTTTCCCTTCTTTGCTTCGAACTGGGTTTCCATCTGAGCTCTTGATGTTCATACAAGTGGTTCTCTTTTCTCCAAAGGTCCCTTTAATTTTTCTGTAGGCAGTATCTATCTTACCCCTAGTGAGATAAGCCTCTATATCCTTACATTTGTTCTCTAGCCATCCCTGCTTAGCCATTTAGAACTTCTTGTCGATCTCATGTTTGTGACGATTGTATTTCTTTTTGCCTGCTTCATTTACTGCATTTTTATATTTTCTCCTTTCATCAATTAAATTCAATATTTCTTCTGTTACTCAAGGATTTCTAGCAGCCCTCGTCTTTTTACCTACTTCATTCTCTGCTGTCTTCACTACTTCATCCCTCAGAGCTACCCATTCTTCTTCTACTGTATTTCTTTCCCCTATTCCTGTCAATTGTCCCATTATGCTATCCCTGAAACTCTGTACAACCTGTGGTTCTTTCAGTTTATCCAGGTCCCATCTCCTTAATTTCCCACCTTTTTGCAGTTTCTTCAGTTTTAATCTACAGTTCATAACCAATAGATTGTGATCAGAGTCCACATCTGCCCCTGGAAATGTGTTACACTTTAAAACCTGGTTCCTAAATCTCTGTCTTACCATTATATAATCTATCTGATACCTTTTAGTATCTCCAGGGTTCTTCCATGTATACAACCATCTTTCATGATTCTTAAACCAAGTGTTAGCTATGATTAAGTTGTGCTCTGTGCAAAATTCTACCAGGCGACTTCCTCTTTCATTTCTTAGCCCCAATCCATATTCACCTACTACGTTTCCTTCTCTCCCTTTTCCTACACTCGAATTCCAGTCACCCATGACTATTAAATTTTCGTCTCCCTTCACTATCTGAATAATTCCTTTTATTTAATCATACATTTCTTCGTCATCTGCAGAGCTAATTGGCATATAAACTTGTATTACTGTAGTAGGCGTGGGCTTCGTGTCTATCTTGGTCACAACAAGGCGTTCACTTTGCTGTTTGTAGTAGCTTACAAGCATTCCTATTTCTTTATTCATTATTAAACCGACTCCTGCATTACCCCTATTTTATTTTGTATTTCTAACCCGGTATTCGCCTGCCACCAAACTTCACGAATTCCTACTATATCTAAATTTCCCTTTTTAAATTTTCTAACCTACCTGCCCGATTAAGGGATCTGACATTCCACGCTCCGATCCGTAGAACGCCAGTTTTCTTTCTCCTGATAACGACATCCTCCTGAGTAGTTCCCGCGCGGAGATCCGAATGGGGGACTATTTTACCTCCGGATTATTTTACTCAAGAGGACGCCATCATCATTTAATCATACAGTAAAGCTGCATTTCCTCGGGAAAAACTACGGCTGTAGTTTCCCCTTGCTTTCAGCCGTTCGCAGTACCAGCACAGCAAGGCCGTTTTGGTTAGTGTTACAAGGCCAGATCAATCAATCATCCAGACTGTTGCCCCTGCAACTACTGAAAAGGCTGCTGCCCCTCTTCAGGAACCACACGTTTGTCTGGCCTCTCAACAGATACCCCTCCGTTGTGGTTGCACCTACGGTACGGCCATCTGTATCGCTGAGGCACGCAAGCCTCCCCACCAACGACAAGGTCCATGTATCACGAAGCAAATACCGTCCGCACTGGCGGAATGTTTGTGACTATTACAGCGTCATTCAACACAAAGCGAAAAAAGTGGTCCAACTAAAACATTCATATTTCTTACGTACTACACGAATATGTAATAAAAACGGGGGTTCCTATTTAAAAAGGAACGCAGTTGATATCCTTCGACCTATGGCAGCGCCATCTAGCGGGCCAACGATAGCATCAGCTGGTTCCCCCCTTCACGCTAGACGAGTTTCGGTCTTTGCAGTTTTTTCGTTTGATTCTTATTTCGTGAGATATTTGGCCCGGTCTCTATCAATGGACCACCTTGTATATGATACAGTACGAGGCGGAATAAACTTTGACAGAGCTTGTGGACAAGTTCAAAGAGTGCAGACAATTTTCGGACACGTCGTATTGTAACCGCTCTTTAGTGAGTGCGTAAATACAAACGAGTATTAGATTAAATTCTGTAATACGGAATAACCTAAGAGTCAAAAAACGGTAGTAGTATTTCGAAGAAACAGTTAGTTAAAATTTTACAAAGAGTAGAGTAACGCAAAGTAGTACAAAGGGAATCCAAGGAAGAGCTGCGTTTTGTCTTGAATGTAATATATAGAGCAATGCGCAGCATTGTTAGGTCTCTTTTGCTTTCAGCTGCGCCGAGTGTGTTCGCAGTTCTTCCGTGGTAATCGGAATTTTGCGATTTGAAGCCTAATTAAATTGCATTCTTAGAACTGGATTAGACGTTGCAGTGCTGGAGAATAGATTATTTTGGGATAAATTCAGAGACGGAGTCAAATAGAGGTGATTGGGTCTACGAACATTGACATTCAAGAGAATGGTGACTGTACGTGTTAAACGGAAGACTACGATCGTTTATTTACGGTTGTGAGGAGATTTACTGACAACACAGAAACTATTGTGTCGAATTAGGACTTTATTCGCTGTATGCGAATTGTGAAAGAGTATTGGTATCGAAAATAGTTTGGACCTTACCACACTAGCATCTTTGACGCTCGTTGTCAAGGTGATTCCGCTAATAAACAAGAAGTGAGAAATACTGCCCGTTGAAAGACTAAACTTGTGCTGAACAGACATTTAAAGGATTCGAACCCACAACTGAGATGTTTAGACATTGTAAGACTCAGAGACATATTTATGATTTATCGGACATTAATGGCAGAGAACAGTTTCATGGGAAAGCATATCTTTGGTGATAGGTACACGAAGGAATGTGGTACTGACTGACAGTTATCATACCGAAACAATACACACTAGAATCAAGTCTCCTGTCATTGATCCCTCAGTGTCATCTCTGATTAATTTAAGAACTTAATTGTGTCAATAAACGAGAAATATACGATGATGTGATGTGATGGTTAGTGTTTCACGTCCCGTCGACAACGAGGTCATTAGAGACGGAGCGCAAGCTCGGGTTAGGGAAGGATTGGGAAGGAAATCGGCCGTGCCCTTTCAAAGGAACCATCCCGGCATTTGCCTGAAACGATTTAGGGAAATCACGGAAAACCTAAATCAGGATGGCCGGAGACGGGATTGAACCGTCGTCCTCCCGAATGCGAGTCCAGTGTGCTAACCACTGCGCCACCTCGCTCGGTTGAGAAATATACGAGACATTCCCAGTGTTTACTAATTTCTATAATCAGCTAGTACATAGACAATAATATCTGTGAATATTCAATGGTTACTGAAGGAAGCTGTTAAACCTTTTTACAAACATATTTAATAGGATTCAACGAATGCATACAGACTGCTAAATTAACTAAATCAAATTACTCCGGGAAACAAATTAGTAAAAATAGACTGGAACTTCACGTAGGCCTACATATCACCAGAGATATGCATTCCCATGAAACTGTCATTTGTCATTAATGTCCGATAAATTGTAAATATGTCTCTGGGCCTTACAATGTCTAAATTTCTCAATTCTCACGACACTGTATTACTTATGGGTTCCAATTGAGTTCCAGAGTAATAAAAAAACTGTCTTTGGCTCCGTCGTGGTTGAAGGCGTATGAAATATCTCTGGAAAAACGCGATCAATTTTCAACTGCTAGTACACACGACTAGATTGACAACGCGAATCAGAGATTTCACGGCAGGGAATGGTTCTTAACTAGCATAGAGTAAATGGAGTGAAAGTTCACATGCGCAGAACAGATTTTGTGTTGTCACCATACATTGCCGGCCTGGTCACGTGTTCTCGGGACGTTGTGTGTTTGCCCGTATAGCGCCCTGTATATTTAGAATGTCACCACATCCCTAGTACAGACGGATTCTTTTCGTACGTGTCGTGGATTATTTATGTATGTTGCACAGACATTTTAACAGTATCCATTTGATACCGGGAATAAACCAGCTACGTAACTTTTAAGGGCAAGTGATATTACATTCTGCTTCTTTGCGATAGGTGTCAGTTCAGATGAACTCTATTTTTAGTAGTTTTCGGTATTATACGGCTCTTTATAGTATTACAGGGCCTGACGTACATTTTTGCAGTGATAGTCTTGCAAAACGACTTTGCAAAACGACTTGGCAGTACGCTAGTACTTTTGCAAGTGTCCGAAATACACACAATTTGCCACACATTAGTGATTATATCCCTGCTAATTCGTCCTTTTTTCCTGCTATTTCTGCGTATTTATTTTCTCGTTTTTGCGACCTAAAGCACAATTTTTCTTACTGGTGACACTTTGAAGTGTTTACTTAACGCATTTTACGTACTTGCTCCTAGTTTATTAAATAAATAGTAGACTGAGTAATCTATATACATGATCGACAAGTCACGGATTAATGCGTGGAGGATATAGCATTTGCTGAAACAACACAATTAACAAATTTACGAGTGGGAGCGATTGTTTGTAAGCTCTCTTACGAGCCTAATATCTATTATATAGTCATAAAATCATAGAAAAATAGACCTACAGAATCAAGCCTTAATTATAATACTCCTCGAAATTTTTAAACATATACAGGGTGTCTTGCTAATATGATAACTATAATTAGAGCTACATGGTATGTACCAACGAAAAGTTACTATCCCTCCTTTCACATATTTTTCTTTGCATCCGTAGCAACAACAGCAATTCACCATCGCTATTACACTATCAACAAACGGCGAAACACAAAAAAAACCTCTTGATATTATAAACTTCAAACGCCGCAGAAAGCACACACTCACAGCGAAGTCCCGAAAACACGTTACAATCCTGGTTTAATGTTGAGAACGTGCGCAGAACGCATTGCTCACTCCAGAGATATTTACTCTATGTTAACTATCCAGGGCAATATATACATAAAGCTCCGCTGCCGGCGGGGGGGGGGGGGGGGGGGGAGGGTAAGGGGGGGGGGCGACGATGGGTACGAAGAGTACAGAATAAAGATGTGGAAACAAGAGAGTTGCTTCATTTTTAACGAATCCGTAGCTATTCCACACGACTCATAGAGAGACTGAAAGATACATATTTTACGAATAAAAGTGCGTCGTTCTTCTGTATTTCGATTTTTACGTTGTATTTCCACTGCTGAAATGAAATCGAGAAACCGAAGTACAGACAGATTAGATCTTACTTTTCATTTACGATACATATAGGAAGTGAAACATAAAAACCCAAGTATAGACAGTCAATGAAGATTTATTAATAAAGTATCTGTGCTTCACTGATGTAAGTGTTGAAAAATTCCAGTCAATATCCAAACCTTCTGCTATGAAGAGCAACAAGCTGAATTTTTTTAATGGTTCTAACATTTGCTAAATGCTTCATTTATTGCGTGTCTGGTGTTGTATTTACCAAATAATGTTCACTACCATCATTTGCAGTATTTTTTTTCAATCTGAAATGAGTTTATTGAACGTACAGTGGCACCTTTTATGCTACATACATAAATAAATTAATAAAGTTTTCACAACACCTCTTTTACTTCTTTTCTTTCAAATGTATTTCCTCAGGCAAACGTAAATCGCGTTGCAGATTTCAGAAATCATTTGGACAATAACTGTGGGGATAGAACAGCTCTGAATTAGAGTTCCTCTTAAATTCTGCCAATCTGGAATTGACTAACAGCCTCTCCCTCCCCCCCCCCCCTCTCCAGGTCACAGACTCTCTCGTGGCTGTATTATTTCTCGTTAAGAAAGATTTGATTATCTTCAGCAGTTGCGAAACGCGTTTCTCATCCATCGTTAAATACTTGGGATCGTCATCGACTCCTCAAGTAACAGAGCGTAGGTGGATTTCTTTGCAATCTTCAACACACACACACACACACACACACACACACACACACACACACGCACGCACGCACACGCACACACATATATATAAACGCACACACAAATGCATACACGAACAGACCACAGATACTTCAATAATTACACTCATAAATTTGGCAAAAACATTCGATCTCTGGCAAAAACATTTGACAGTCGACAACACAAACCAAAACATTGCATTAAAACAAGCGTTCAGTTCATAGTGCTGTGGAATGTGGGAAAAAAAACCGCAAATTGGCATTCATAAGAAGAATAACAACACCAAAAATGCAACAGGAGCATAATATGTAAGAAACTGTACACGCAACCTGTAAGTACAGTTCAAAACATTACTACTTAATAGGAAATACCAACCACCAGAACTGATTATAACCTGTAGGCAGAGTGACAAAATTGTGAATTAAATAGCTAACATATGTACGAATTTCTTTGCATTTGCCACTACTTTGCCCACACCTGTTCCTCGGGTTTCTTGGCGTTGTTACCTCGAAAATAGATTAGGCAAACCCCAGCTTTGATTCTCTCTAGAACGTACAGTGGCACCTTTTATGCTACATACATAAATAAATTAACAAAGTTTGCACAACACCTCTTTTACTTACTTTGTACTTTACGTACAAGTCGGTGAACTGAAAAGTAGAACAAATCACAACAGAGCGGTGCTTTAAATCTCTGAGTGCAGTCCGTTGGGACGTTTGTACCTTCCCACATAGTTGGTCTGTCGGTCTGTTTGTTGGTCGGTCTGTCCTTTGTTCGGTTGGTCTGTTGGTCGGTCGGTCGGTCGGTTTGTCGGTCGGTCGGTGGGTAGGTCTGTATGTCAATCTGTCAGTTGGTCGGTCTGCAGGACATTCAGTCACTCACACGATAAATTAGTTATACTTGAATTCTTTTATCTCGGCGGTTCTCGCATGCCCGCCCAGACGCGGGAGATTGCTGCGTTGCCAGTTGTACGCGCCGAGAGAAGCAGTGCCATAGTATAGTATAGTTCGCAAACTTACGTTTAGGCGGGAGCGCGCAGTTTACGAGGTAAAGCCCCCACGGCCGCGTTAACCCTTTCGCTCCTACAGAGACGTGCTCCCCGCATTCCGCGCTGTGCGCGATTTTGTCACTGTACTGCTAGCCTGTACAGATACATGGTTCAAAAAATGTCTCTGAGCACTATGGGACTTAACATCTATGGTCGAACTTAGAACTACTTAAACCTAAGGACATCAGTAGGCAGAGAAAATCCCTGACCCCGCCGGGAATCGAACCCGGGAACCCGGGCGTGACAAGCGAGAACGCTACCACACGACCATGAGATGCGGGCAGACAGATGGTCTTCTGACTGCTTTGACACGCTTATCATTCGATCGCACAAAAACTATTTGGCCCAAAAATCTGATTTTTACACATCTTCTTGACTGATACCTTCCGCCCATAAATGACTTTGTTTCGATGTTTAACGCAGTTATTGTGCAGCATTAAATTTAGTAAACCATTGCATGAAATTTTGAAGAGTTTGCAGAGGTAAAAGCCCATAGCATATACTTTCCGTATCGCCGATTTTAGTTGCCACACTGCTGAGAATGAAATGTGGACAAGATACCTAAATTTCGTATAAAATTTACTGTATAACAATGTCTCATTTAATTTAAGTACCAGATAGGTGTCGTATGTAATATTGGGAAATATTCCATCTTTGGCGACTGTAATAAAACTTTTATTTATACCAGAGTCATTTCGATTTTTTCTAAAACGTTCTGATTAAACCAAAGTTGGAGAAGTACACAAAACTGAATTGTGGACGTAATAAAACATAGAAACTAAAATATATTTCAGCGAGGCGCAGTGCGTAAGCAATTTGTGTTTGTCACAACGGACAGCAAAAACTTGCCAAAACATAGATCATCCGACGAAAACATTGAATGTGATGATGTTGCCAAGGCAGCGAAGCAAAGAATTGCATCCGACAATCAAGAAGCTCAGCAACGTATGAGCCGAAATTCTGCTCTAAATAATACCTTTAATACTGTCGCAAAAGAATATATCTCAATATGAATAGTAAAACAGCGACTGCGGAAGAGAAGATATACAAACGAAACATATAACACGAATAGTGTATGTGTGCCTTTTCACTGTTTTTAATTTCGGTGAAAACAAATTTTGGAGGACAAAATTAGAAAAACCGAAAACTTATTATGATTTTAATGAAGAGACAAAGCACTAGAAATTTCAAAAAACTACATTTCAACGAATAAAATTTATAAAGTAAGACATTTCGATATTGTTTTTAAACAAAGAAAATATTAAGCACCGATAGAACCCAGAACCTTTCACTTAGCAGCCAAACATCTTAACCAATACGCTAACGCAGCTCGTCGTTCAACAGAGCTCCTGGAGGACTCTTAAATATCATGCAAAATACCGACAAACACTGTTGGGAGGGACTATGAATTATTCACGTTTCGTCGACGTACAATAGGAAATAAACAATTACCTCTGTTCTTTATCGAGATTCGTGAGAATGATACAAACACCTTTCCTTGCTATCGCCTGAAATAGGAGGCTTATTGCTTGTTTGGTTTAATTAATTAATAGAATATGAAGCATTTGGTATAAAGAATGCTTTTTGCAAACTTTCTATAAAAGAAATTCTGCTATCAAGACTACTTTATTTATGACTGAACTTTTCTAAAACTGAAGACACTCGTCTGTGCTCTGCACTGCAGTCGATCTCTGGCAACGTCGTCCTCTCTCCATTGGCTGACTGTGTTTCGTGACGTCAGATGCGCAGAACGAACCTAAACTCGGCACCCGTCGTAAATAACGCACACTCTAGTACCTGTATAGGGACTTCCAGCTAGTTTTCCAACCTCAGAACGTTATTTTACGCTCACATTCAATATTTATTTCTCCAGAAATTATTTTTTCGTACATATCTTTAACAAACAAAAGTGCACATCTTAAATGCTATGCTAAAATCACGGTTGTAAATTCAGTGTCAACTCACTAATAAAATTCTCTTACGTCGTTTTGTTTGCAGTTGACAAGCTATCAGTCAAGCACACTATATGCAAGGATGGCCCAGAAAGTAACGCACCACATTTTGTTTCTCAGCCGAAAATAATGCTACGAATGCCAAACATTACGTACGTGTGGTATCGATAGCTACGATGCCACAGCGTAGGTGCAAGTTCAGAGGTTGGTACTACAGCACCGACACCGACGACAGCGCGCTCTAGCGGCGCTGTCCAGATCTACGAGCTACCCTCCACATTCTGCCCATTTGATGAAGAGCAGACGGCCGGGACACTTCGCTTCAGCTTCAGCTTCATGCAGCGATTTTGCTCTACTTACGACGGGTGTAAGGCTTCGCACCTACGTACAAAGTTATGTAAGCCTCTGTATGTATTCATGCACCAGTAAACCGCTTTTACTTACTTGCACTACCGACGTGTTTTACCTTTTCGTGCTCCAACTCACTTCCTACATTCGGCCAACCTTTCAGTTATCAGGAGCAGACCCACGCGCCGTCTTCCAAGCGGGTTTCAAAAATGGTTCAAATGGCTCTGAGCACTATGGAGCTTAACATCTTAGGTCATCAGTCCCATAGAACTTAGAACTACTTAAACATAACTAACCTAAGGACATCACACAACACCCAGCCATCACGAGGCAGAGAAAATCCCTCACCCTGCCGGGAATCGAACCCGGGAACCAGGGCGTGCGACAGCCGGGTTTCAAAAGTACACTACTGGCCATTAAAATTGCTACACCTCGAAGATGCAACACACGCGAAATTTAACCTACAGGAAGGAGATGCTGTGATATGCAAATGATTAGCTTTTCAGAGCATACACACAAGGTTGGCGCCGGTGGCGACACCTACAACGTGCTGACACGAGGAAAGTTTCCAACCGATTTCTCATACACAAACAGCAGTTGACCGGCGTAGCCCGGTGAAACGTGATTGTGATGACTCGTGTAAGGAGGAGAAATGCGTACCATCACGTTTCCGTCTTTGATAAAGGTTGCATTGTAGCCTATCGCCTACCGCGATTGCGGTTTATCGTATCGCGACATTGCTGCTCGCGTTGGTCGAGTTCCAATGACTGTTAGCAGAATATGGAATCGGTGGGTTCAGGAGGGTAATACGGAACGCCGTGCTGGATCCCAAAGGCCTCGTATCACTTGCAGTCGAGATGACAGGCATCTTATGCGCATGGCTGTAAAGGATAGTGCAGCCACGTCTCGATCCCTGAGCCAACAGATGGAGACGTTTGCAAGACAAGAACCATCTGCACGAACAGTTCGACGACGTTTGCAGCAGCACAGACTATCAGCTCGGAAATCGTGGGTGCGGTTACACTTGACGCTGCATCAAAGACAGGAGCACCTGCGATGTTGTAGTCGACGACGAATCTAGACGCACGAATGGTAAAATGTCATTTTTTCGGCTGAATCCAGGTTCTGTTTACACCATCAGGATGGTCGCATCCGTGTTTGGCGACATCGCGGTGAACTCACACTGGAAGCGTGTATTCGTCATCGCCACACTGGCGTATCACACGGCGTGGTGGTATGGGGTGCCATTGGTTACACGTCTCGGTCACCTCTAGTTCGCATTGACGGTACTTTGAACAGTGGACGTTACATTTCAGATGTGTTACGACCCGTGGCTCTACCCTTCATTCTATCCCTGCGAAACCCTACATTTCAGCAGGATAATGCATGACCGCATGTTGCAGGTCCTGTATGGGCCTTTCTGACTACAGAAAATTTTGGACTGCTGCCCTTGACAGCACATTCTCCAGATCTCTCACCAATTGATCTCTGGTCAATGGTGGCCGAGCAACTGGCTCGTCACAATACGCCAGTCACTACTCTCGATGAACTGTGGTATCGTGTTGAAGCTGCACGGGCAGCTGTACCTGTACACGCCATCCGAGCTCTGTTTGACTCAATGCCCAGGCGTATCGAGGCCGTTATTGCGGCCAGAGGTGGTTGTTCTGGGTACTGATTTCTCTGGATCTATGTACCCAAATTGCGTGAAAATGTAATCAGATGTCAGTTGTAGTATAATATATTTGTCCAATGAATACCCGTTTATCATCTGCATTTCTTCTTGGTGTTGCAATTTTGATGGCCAGTGGTGTAACATGATGACGGTAACCAGGATGATGATAATGATGATCATAATAGTAATGATAATGATGATGGTAGTTATGATGTGTCGCAGTTTACGATGGGCTCTGATGCCTCCAGCGCCTTCTGAAATCTGTCCCGCTCACACAGTGCAGAAATGAAAGCGAAAATGGGCGATGACGCAAAAAAATATTCGGGAACTGCTAATCGCGACCTACATATCAGAGGAGTCCGTCCAAAGGCCGATGACGCGTCAGCACAGGGTGCCTCGCAAGTCCGTCCACAAAGCAGACAGCGGCTTATTCATCAATTGGCACGCAGGTCGTAGAGAAGACTTGTTACGCACTCTGATCTGATCTGAACGCTCCAGATGGCAGACTTTGTAGCCTAGTAAGGAACTGCCGCACACTACCTTTTGCACACATCCGCCACATCGGTCGTATCTAGTGGCAATTCCACCTCTTAACCCTAGGTATTACATAAGTTTACTGATGAAAAATTACAAGTTTCAAAATGGTTTATGTATTTTAACTAAGGCATCGGTTTATAAATGTTGTTAATTGTTCTAAATATTGTATTGAGTAAATAAAAAATTGACATATTTCAATACAAAATACAGATGTGTTCATATACAATAGACTACTCAGAGTCCTCAACTTCAAGGCAAGAGACACACTTCACAATTTTTTGCTGAATGTGTGTTACACACATGTTTATGACACTGTGCACAATACTGTTTCGGTTTACTTAGATTGTTGTACTTCTGCTTCTTTGTTGTAGCTTCTCTTACACAAATATGGCATCAACCTTTCCCTGCAGGAGGCTGACGTGCTTCTGTTGTCACTTCTTTGAGATTCTTTTGTAGAATAGTCTCTATTGATTGAACAATTTGGTTAGATAACACTCTTGCATTGACACTTCTTTCTTCTACCTGCAATTTCACTAGTTCCATCCCAGCTTGCAGAAGATAAAGTTTCCGTTTGTTGTGTTTCTTTTCATTCCATATCGGATGTTTGCTGGATGAATATGGTGGTTGCATTGATAGCACAAATGTCGATGAGATAGTAAAATACAGATAGAGGCCATCTCTTTGTTCCCCTCTTGCAGGTGTACATACGTGCCATTTGATCAGTGGTATCAATTCCACCTTTAGTGGAATTATAATATGCATTTATCTCTCCTCCAACCGTGCCTTTATCTTGGTGCATTGTTGACAACATCAGTAAGTTTTTACTTGGTTTCGTTTTGCTATGTAGGACACCAAAGTTACTGGAGGCCTACGTGTTGGGAACTGCACTAACTCATTGCAAGTTTACAAGATAAATAACAGCTGACTGACATCAAAAATCACTTCCTCTGGAAGTAAACCGATTGTTGTGAATATCAAGAATACCAATCAACTAGAAACTAACTTGCATTGTTGTAGAGATGAGGAATACAAAATCCTACTAAGGGATATTTTCTAAAGCATTGAAGCCTAAGAGGGGGCCAGGTGTTTGTTGGACCCATAATAAGTTTATTTATTTTTTCTTTCAAAGTAGGAATTTTCTATAAAATACCTTGTCACTAACGTTTCATAAAATAGCCAACAAACAATAACTAAAAGGGAATATGTAGTATGAAAGTTACTTGGGCAAAAGCAGGGAACAACGAACACCCCCTTAGGCGTGCTAGGGTTAAAATGTGCCTACTGTAGCGGCAGAAAAAATATTTATAAGAAAATGGAGGTACAAAAATGATAACCCTTTTTGTTTCTCTACCCGCTATTGTCTCTAGAGAGCGGAATCTTAACTTCACTTATTCGCTAGTCTTGGTATGATTCAGACGTAAAAACTTATTCGTTAGTCTCGGTCTGATTAAGACGTAAAAACTTACTGATGTGCAGACATATAGAATTGCGGAAGCTTGTATGAAATTTGGAGGATGGAAGCAGCCGCAAAATACATTGCATTCAATATCAAGATGGTTTTAATTCGTAGACAGTATTAATTCCTGGACGATGAAATTTACTGCAAGATTTTTGGAGCAGCTACGACTTTTTCGTGCAGAAATGAAGCAGGAAATTGTTGGAGAACAAGACCTGAACGCCGCACGAGAGAAGACATATTCACTTTGTAATGAATAAGCTTTTATCTACTCCATTTCCCCCCTGTTAATCACATTTTTATTATTCTCTGTTCTCTTTCAAATAATTTTTGTAGTGGAAATCGGTTTAACTTTTGCTCAGAAACGCCACAAGCACCACCCCAACAATAGCTTTTCCGAATCACGAAGTCCGATAGCTTTTCTGTAATACGAACTCCGATTTGCATTTCATTCTTTCCCTTTTTCAAGGTCATTAACGATTGTGTCAGAGACAGCAAAGGATTTGGAAGAGCAGTTGAACGGAATGGATAGTGTCTTGAAAGGAGGGTATAAGATGAACATCAACAAAAACGAAACGAGGATTATAGAATGTAGTCGAATGAAGTCGGGTGATGCTGAGGAAATTGGATTAGGAAATGAGACACTTGAAGTAGTAAAGGAGTTTTGCTTTTTGGGGAGCAAACTAACTGATGATGGTCGAAGTAGAGATGATATAAAATGTAGACTGGCAATGGCATAGAAAGCGTTTCTGAAAAAGAGAAATTTGTTAACATCGAGTATAGATTTAAATGTCAGGAAGTCGTTTCTGAAAGTATTTCTATGGAGTGTAGCCATGTATGGAAGTGAAACACAGACGATAAATAGTTTGGACAGGAGAATAGAAGCATTCGAAATGTGTTGCTACAGAAGAATGCTGAAGATTGGATGGGTAGATCACATAACTAATGAGGAGGTATTGAATAGGATTGGGGAGTAGAGAAGTTTGTGGCACAACTTGACTGGAAATATGGATCGGTGGGTAGGACATGTTCTGAGGCATCAAGGGATCACGAATTTAGTATTGGAGGGCAGCGTGGAGGGTAAAAATCGCAGAGGGAGACCAATAGATGAATACACTAAGCAGATTCAGAAGGATGTCGGCTGCAGTAGGTACTGGGAGATGAAGAAGCTTGCACAGCATAGATTAGCATGGAGAGCTGCATCAAACCAGTCTCTGGACTGAAGACCACAACAGCAACAACAACGATTTTAAAACCCCCTTTTTATTCACCATTTCTTCCCACATTTTCAACCTTTTCTTTTCTTCTCTGTGTCTTTTTTATTAACCACTACACTACGATTTGCAACAATGCCACGAAGACTCCAGAGACAGAGCTACATTAGTCCACCGTACATTCAGTTTTCCATTCGGCTAATTCTACGCATTCCTTCGACAGAATATTACCAGTGACTCCCTCACCCATGTTTCTTTAAGGGGACGTTGTATGTCCCATGCCGCCAATGTTAAATTATCGACATTTGTGACCATTATCTTGGAGACACCAACTTGCAATTTTCCATAATTATTGAATGCACCTTTCTAGATACACTGAACTAGAATTATTACTAGCACTGTATTGTGGGGCATGTAATCTTTTTTATTTTCAGACACTAAATTTGTTGACAGAATTATGTAAATAAATGAACATAAAAACAAAACAACTCCGGATATTTTAATTATTCTAGTTCCATGTGTGCTGAATCTGACACTTGCCATGCTGTGAAAATTTCATGTCTCTACCATTAGTATTTTTTTTACAAATTGGGTAATTTATTGCAAAAAATGTAGTTCGGAGATGTTGAGGTTTAAAACTTTTCTTATTACAAATTCTTACACAGACTTACATTTCTGCGTCTTTGATGCACTAGGATTGCCCTGGCGCACAGCCTGTGTCTTCTTCAGTGTAACAACAACCCAGTGCTACCCTCCTCCTTTCCTTTCGTGCAAATGGCTCTGAGCACCATGGGACTTAACTTCTGAGGTCATCAGTCCGCTAGAACTTAGAACTAACCTAAGGACATCACACACATCCATACCCGAGGCACGATTCGAACCAGCGACCGTAGTGGTCGCGCGGTGCAAGTCTCTAGCTCTTAGAACCTCTCGGCCAGAGCGGCCGGCTCCTCTTATCTCTTGCTTCTTCTGTCGTTTGCTGAGCAGCTAACTCTGCTTCACGTACACGAGCTTATCGAGTTCCCGCAGTCCTTTAGCTGTGTTCTGTCCAAATCTTACCCATAACTTCTCTCCAGAACCTTAAGTCTGTCATAGTTATTACACCATCAGACACTGTTAAGGGGAGGTTTACTATCTTTGGCCCGGAAAAAAGCACGTTCTTTGAGAATTGTTTTCTCGGGACGTGCTATACATATCAATGTCAAATTTGGTCAAAAAGATTATTGATATTTCCTCCACAAACTGGAATTTTTTCGACCGGAAATGTCGGAGAGCAAAGGCGGAAGTGCCGTCGGAACGAAACAAAATTTCGATGTAGACCTCCACGCACGGTATGTCACAGGTCACCCGGCTCGTCTGAAACCGAAATTGAGTTGACGTTAGCGAAGTATACAAGGTTCTTTAGGAGTTGTACCTCGCTTAAGTTATTTGGACCACGCAAACAAAATGGCGGCCATTTGAAACAAAATAGGGTCTTTTCATCGTTTTTTGCGGCTTCGTCTGCCAAGTAAAAATATTTATAGTTGATGGATCGGAATAAAAGTGGTACAACTCCTAGACAATTTAGTTAGCTTCGTTAGAAACAAAGAATCATGCCGATAGGTTCAGTAGATTTGAAGCTACCATACCGCGCGATAAAAAAAACGTCATTTCGAGAAAAATGCGTTTGAAGTTTTGCCTACATATAAATGCAATATTATGCAACGTACGTTCGATCTGCTATTCCGGGTCCACAGACCAGTCCTTCCTCTTCCTCAGAGAGGGCGTTCTGCTCGACCAGGTCCATCCTGCGCTGCTCCAGAGGCGCTCGTACGGCCGCTGACAAAGCGGTTCTCGGCAGCCAGAATCCGGCGGTCGCCCGATTGCTCGGAGAACTGCGACGAATAGAGTCCCAGGGTGACGTCCATCATTGTTACGGTCTTCAGAACTGCTGAATACCCTTCACTGAAGCTGCTCACTGCCAGGAAAGTCGCTATCTCCACAGTCTTCGCACCAGAACGCAAATGCTTGGGAGCTAACTTCCAAATACACGCGTTCGAACTTTCGCTTGAATTTTGTGTGTTTCCTCCGAAGCACCGGAACAATAACTACTCCTCCGAAAGAAAGAAACTGGCGCGTGAAAAAGGCCGATTTCAGACAGGTGCGTAACATTTCCGTTCCGACTCCGAAAAACCGTTTCAGGGGTCTAAACACTTTTATGGATCCAGAAATGCAACTTTTTTTAAAAAAATCGATTTTTCGAACCAAAAGATAGTAAACGTCCCCTTCACTTTAGAGTCATAAGGGCAACAAATACATTTTTAGGCACACGCCACCACACAACATTATTGAACGACTCATTGACATCCTAGGTCGCCCCAAGTAAACACTCCTTCAGCAGCTCAGAATTTGCCAAATCTCTGTAAATAGGTTTGATTGCCTCCATTACTGCCAAAGGAAGAGAATGTTTACGCGTAAATTCATGCAGGGTGCCAGAAAATTCAGCTTGCTTATATTTACACCAAGTGTTAGATGCAGGTGGACACAAAATGGCTTTTCATCGGTTGATACTCGATAAAAGAAAGTCTCGAATTTCTGTTACCCGCAAATTTGCGTTTCTTGAAGCTAGTTTTACGTTTGGTCATTTTATTTACGTATAAAAAGCAACAGAAGTTACCTTACTACAGAAATAGCCGATAATCACACAACTTCCAACGAAAACTACTATCAGAAACAGAGGACTGATTTGTTTACTCGTAATACCAACTTCTGAGATGTAGCAGTAGGCGCAAAACAAAGTAATTCACAGCCTTCTAGACTGTGTAGTTCCCAAGATATGACTGACCAATGTGGCAGTATATGCGTAGCCGCGAAATGTGACAGTCACGCGTCCACATTAAAAATATTATTGTCTGGTTTTAATGTATTATATACCAAAATGTTCGGGAAAGTCGAAAGTAGAAAACATAAAATGTCAAATGTCAACGAATTTCACGTACAATGTCCCCTTAAAGACGCTTTCCCACGCGCAAAATAGCTCCAAGCGTCCGACACCTTTACGTCGGAAGTTGGAAAGTGCTCTCATTATGGAACAGTGGATGAGTATAATGGCGTCTTTCTCACGTGCACGGCGATATAATTTTGCAGGCACGTTCTGCAAAATGTGTCGTATACAGAGTAAGTAGGACAAAAGTAATATACTAAAACGTCGTGCCAGATCCATGACCACTGAAAAAGTAGTAGGCAATAAACGTGTTTCGAATTCGCTAGTTTGTGGAATGAGGTTGAGTTTGTAAGAAGTCGGTACGGGTTGTAAGCGCTAAATAATTAGGGGTTACAACTCCGACAAATTTAAGTTATAACGATCGTTCGGGTAATAATCAAACGCTTATTGACCGTTTTATGCGCCTTGCAGTGGACTTAAGACCGTAATATTTGACACGAAACGAGGTGTAGTAGCAGTGTTGCACGAGAAAACGCGAAAGTAATGAGCTGTAATAAAATCTTAAGTAAACATTCGGTTTTGTCATTTGTTTTCGTACAGTGGTAATACCAGAACATCACATTGCTAGTCTTTCTCCTGGGAATGGCTATACGTATCGGGTGGAAATTTAAGTCACGTACTAAGGGAACTGCTACCTTTGTCCTGTACGAAATAGAAACTTCTAGGTTAATGCAAGCGAAAAGAATGCCACAGTAGGCCTATGGTTCATGTTTTGGTTACCAAAAACTCACTTATTGACCGTTTTATGTGCCTTGCAGTTGACGTAACACCGTAATATTTGGCGCGAGACGAGGTGTAGCACCAACGATACACAAAAAAACGCGAAAAGTAATCAATTGTAATAAAATCTTAAGTAAACACCCCCGTTTTTGTCATTGGCAGTGGAGTTTGAAGACGCAAGAGGTTTAGTGAAGAGACTGCCCACGTTACACTTCTCCGTTCTCCGCCAGAGTAATGGTGTGCCCTTGCCGGACAGAATTGAAGGCGCCCATCAAATAAGTTCCTATGCAGGGCAGCACGTTTTCTGTTCTCGCGAAATAGGTGGGAGAGCGGCACGGATACGATACTCGAGCTGGGGTGACAGTCATTTAAACGAAGGTATTTTCGTTGCTTTCACAAAATTTCAGTCGCCAACGTTCTCCTCTGAATGCGAAAATATACTCTAGTTCAGAAGAAACACAACACCTTGAACGACTAGGGATTGGATGTTCGTATTCGCAGGACATGTGACATTAGTATGTTCTACAGGAACGATTTGTCGGCAGAACACTCAGAAAATGTAACAGACCTACTAAGGAGACTGCCTACACTACGCTTGTCCGTCCTCTTTTAGAATACTGCCGCGCGGTGTGGGATCCTTACCAGATAGGACTGACGGAGTACATCGAAAAAGTTCAAAGAAAGGCAGCACGTTTTGTATTATCGCGAAATATGGGAGAGAGTGTCACAGGAATGATACACGATTTAGGATGGACACAATTAAAACAAAGGCGTTCTTCTTTGCGGCGGAATCTTGTCGCGAAGTTTCAATCATCAACTTTCTCATCCGAATGCGAAAATATTTTGTTGAGCCTGACCTACAGAAGGAGAAAACGATTACGATAATAAAATAACGGAAATCAGACACAGAAAGATATGGGTGGTTCTGTTTTCAGCGCGCGATTCAAGCCTAGAGTAATAGAGAGAATTATTGTGAAGGTGGCTCGATGAACCCTCTGCCAGGCACTTAACTGAGATTCGCAGAGTATCCATTTAGATGTAGATGCATATGTACATTTGCAGCACGTACACAATTCTTCGCTTGATTAAATTATAAATCGAACATCATTAACATGATTTGACAATACTTCTTCACAGGCTTGGTTTTATTCCTTTTGATTTGTATATTGTAAAGATGGAATGAGTATATAGAGGGTCTATACACGGGCGATGTACTTGAGTACAACATTATGGAAAAGGAAAAGGATGTAGATGAAGACGAAATGGGAGATACGATACTGCGTGAAGAGTTTGACAGCGCATTGAAAGACCTGAGTCGAAACAAGGCCCCGGGAGTAGACAACATCCCATTAGAAATACTGACGGCCTTGGGAGAGCCAGTCATGACAAAACTCTACCATCTGGTGAGCAAGATGTACGAGACAGGCGAAATATCCTCAGACTTCAAGAAGAATATAATAATTCCAATCCCAAAGAAAGCAGGTGCTGACAGATGTGAAAATTACAGAAGTATCAGTTTAATAAGCCACAGCTGCAAAATACTAACGCGAATTCTTTACAGACGAATAGAAAAACTAGTAGAAGTCGACCTCGGGGAAGATCAGTTTGTATTCCGTAGAAATATTGGAAGACGTGAGGCAATACTGACCGTACGACTTATTTTAGAAGCAAGACTAAGGAAAGGCAAACCTACGTTCCTAGCATTTTTAGACTTAGAGAAAACTTTTGACAATGTTGACTGGAATACTCTCTTACAAATTGTGAAGGTGGAAAGGGTAAAATCTAGAGAGCGAAAGGCTATTTACAATTTGTACAGAAAGCAGGTGGCAGTTATAAGAGTCGAGGGGCATGAAAGGGAAGCAGTGGTTGGGAAGGGAGTGAGACAGGGTTGTAGCCTCTCCCCGATGTTTATAATCTGTATATTGAGCAAGCAGTGAAGGAAACAAAAAGAAAAATTCGGAGTAGGTGTTAAAATCCATGGAGAAGAAATAAAAACTTTGAGGTTCGCTGATGACATTGTAATTTTCTCAGAGACAGCAAAAGACTTGGAAGATAAGTTTGACGGAGTGGATAGTGTCTTGAAAGGAAGACATTAAATGAATATAAACAAAAGCAAAACGAGGATAATGGCATGTAGTCGAATTAAGTCGGGTGATGCTGAGGGAATTAGATTAGGAAATGAGACACTTAAAGTAGTAAAGGAGTTTTGCTATTTGTGGAGCAAAATAACTGATGATGGTCGAAGTAGAGAGGATATAAAATGTAGACTGGCAATGGCAAGAAAAGCGTTTCCGAAGAAGATAAATTTGTTACCATCGCGTGTAGATTTGAGTGTCAGGAAGTCGTTTCTGAAAGTATTTGTATGGAGTGTAGCCATGTATGAAGGTGAAACATGGACGATAAATAGTTTGGGTAAGAAGAGAATAGAAGCTTTCGACATGTGGTGCTACAGAAGAATGCTGAAGATAAGGTGGGTTGATCACATAACTAATGAGGAGGTATTGAATAGGATTGGGGAGAAGAGGAGTTTGTGGCACAACTTGACTAGAAGAAGGGATCGGTTGTTAGGACATGTTCTGAGGTATCAAGGGATCAAAAATTAAGCATTGGAGGGCAGTGTGGAGGGTAAAAATCGTAGAGGGAGACCAAGAGATGAATGCACTAAGCAGATTCAGAAGGATGTAGGCTGCAGTAGGTACTGGGAGATGAAGCAGCTTGCACAGGATAGAGTAGCATGGAGAGCTGCATTAAACCAGTCTCAGGACTGATGACCACAACAAGAACAACATAGTTGCAGAACTTCAGTACGAGAATATTGTTAAAATAATATCGGTTGTACACTTGCTCACAGTGGCATACTACATACACATAGTAGTACTTCTCGTGAAGAGTACCGTGGCCTGGAACAAGGTTTCAAAGCCAGCTGGGCGAAAGTGCCCACCTCCACGCTCCTCCTGCCTCGTCCTCGCCATACCGCAAATAAGAAAGTTCTGGTTGTCGCTCCACTGCACGCAGGGTCGCCATTCGTCCCGATACATCGCGACCGTCACAGTTACGGATCTTCTGGTCCCGGCGAGACCCAATTTTGTCCCGATGTTAGAAAATACTGTTACCAGCTTGCCTCGAGTACTGAACTAACGTCATCTGTCACCGCAACACGGAACTGCACCCTCAGTTAGTTTTACTTATGTCAACAAGCTTTGTGCTGACAAAGTAATCTCGCAGACGGCGTTGTACGTGACGACGCGAGCAGGTTCTACATCTAGAGAAAACATCATTTGAGAAATTTCTAGACTTCTGCAGCAACCCCGGACCTGGAACTACACTGCTGGCCATTAAAACTGCTACACAACGAACATCACGTGTTACAGATGCGAAATTTAACCGACAGGAAGAAGATGCTGTGATACGCAAATGATTAGCTTTCCAGAGCATTCACACAAGGTTGGCGCCGGTGGCGACACCTACAACGTGCTGACATGAGGGAAGTTTCCAACCGATCTCTCATACACAAACAGCAGTTGAACCGGCGTTGCCTGGTGAAACGTTGTTGTGATGCCTCGTGTAAGGAGGGGAAATGCGTCCCATCACGTTTCCGACTTTGATAAAGCTCGGATTGTAGCCTATCGCGATTGCCGTTTATCGTATCGCGACATTGCTGCTCGCGTTGGTCGAGATCCAATGGCTGCTAGCAGAATACGGAATCGGTGGGTTCAGGAGGGTAATACGGAACGCCGTGCTGGATCCCAGCAGCCTCGTATCACTAGCAGTCGAGATGGCAGCCATCTTATCCGCACGGCTGTAACAGATCGTGCAGCCACGTCTCGATCCCTGAGTCAACAGATGGGGACGCTTTCAAGGCAACAACCATCTGCACGAACAGTTCGACGACGTTTGCAGCAGCACGGACTATCAGCTCGGAGAACATGGCTGTGGTTACCCTTGACGCTGCATCACAGACAGGAGCGCCTGCGATGGTGTACTCGACGACCAACCTGGCTGCACGAAAGGCGAAACGTATTTCAGGTTCTGTTTACTGCATCGTGATGGTCGCATCCGTGTTTGGCGACATCGCGGTGAACGCACGTTGGAAGTGTATTCGTCATCGTCATACTGGCGAATCACCCGTCGTGGTGGTATGGGGTGCCATCGGTTACACGTCTCAGTCACCTCTCGTTCGCATTGACGGCACTTTGAAAAATGGACGTTACATTTCAGATGTGTTACGACCCGTGGCTCTACCCTTCATTCGATCCCTGCGAAACCCTACTATGTTTCAGCAGGATAATACACGACCACATGTTGCAGGTCCTGTATGGTCCTTTCTGGATACAGAAAATGTTCGACTGCTGCCCTCCAGATCTCCCACCAACTGAAAAAGTCTGGTAAATGGTGGCCGAGCAACTGGCTCGTCACAAATACACCAGTCACTACTCTTGATGAACTGTGGTATCGTGTTGAAGCTGCACGGGCAGCTGTACCTGTACACGCCACCCGAGCTGTGTTTGACTCAATGCCCAGGCGTATCGAGGCCGTTATTACGGCCACAGGTGGTTGTTCTGGCTACTGATTTCTCAGGATCTATGACCCAAATTGCGTGAAAATGTAATCACATGTGAGTTCCAGTATAATATATTTGTTCAATGAATACCGTTTTATGATCTGCATTTCTTCTTGGTGTAGCAATTTTAATGGCCAGTAGTGTATTTAAGCAGTTCCACGCGGAAGAATGGGCAGCTTCCATTTGAACAGCGTTTCATATTTCAATGCTGAGCCATCAACAAGTGTCAGCGTGCGAACCATTCAGCGAAACACTATCGACATGGCCTTTTGAAACCGAAGGCTTACTTGTGTACCTTTGATGACTGCACGACACAAAGCTTTACTTGTCGCCTGCGCCAGTCAACACCGACCTTGGATTGTTGATGACTGGAAACAAGTTGCTTGGTCGGAAGACTCTCGATTTGTATCGGGCGGATGGACGTGTACGGGAATCCATGAACCCTACATGTCTGCAGGGGACTGTTAAAGCTGGTGGAGGCTCTGTAATGGTGTGGGGTGTGTGCAGTTGGAGTAATATGGGACCCCTGACACGTCTCGATACCACTCTGACAGGTGACACGTACGTTGGCATCCTGTCTGATCACCTGTATCCATCCGTGACCATTGTGCATTCCGACGGACTTGGGCAATTCCAGCAGGACAATGCGACACGCCATACGTCCAGAATTATTAGAAAGTGGCTCCAGGAACACTCTCCCGCTTCCACTGGTCACCAAATTCCCCAAAATGGTTCAAATGGTTCTGAGCACTTTCGGACTTAACTTCTGAGGTCATCAGTCCGCTAGAACTTAGAACTACTTAAACCTAACTAACCTAAGGACATCACACACATCCACGCCCGAGGCAGGATTCGAACCTGCGATCGCAGCGGTCGCGCGGTTCCAGACTGACGCGCCTAGAACAGCTCGGCCACCCTGGCCGGCCCAAATTCCCCAGACATGAACATTAGCGTATATCTGGGTTGCCTTGCAATGCGATTTCCAGAAGAGATCTCGCACTCTCACACGGATTTCTGGACAGCCCTGCAGGATTGGTGGAGTCAATTCCCTCCAGCACTGCTTCAGACATTAGTGGAGTCCATGCCACGTCGTGTTGTGTGCTCGCAGGGGCCCTAAACGATATTAGGCAGATGCACTACTTCCTTTGGCTCTTCAGCGTATGTCCAAACTATCACGATTTACGCACCCCTCCCCTGCTTGCTAGTATCCCAGTGCGCGAGCGAGATATTCCCGTATCACCTGTTGCTGGTGACGGCGCCTTATTAAGACGTGTGGCTGTCGCGACAGTGCCGGCGTACTTAAAGGCGACACACGCCCGGGGCGGTTACCTGGCCCAGACTGTCAACAGACTGGGCGAGCCGGCATAGCTGGCTTATCTCCGGCGCATCACACCAAGTAACAGGGCTGCCGTGGCGGGGAGCGCGTGAACAGGTTCCTCCGTCAAGTCATCCGCGAGGGGGAGATAACAGCGGCGCGTCGCAGTCTGCCGCTGTGCGCATCGCCAGGTGGCCGGCTCTCGTGCGTTGATGAGGGAAACACAGTGAACCCTGCAGTGGAGTTGCGCGCGCGATACGCGCTGACGAAAGTACCGGGGGCGTTCGATCAGTGCAACACATTAATTAATTTCGGCTGAAAAATTCCGGAATTTGTTGTGGGATATCGTGGAATAGTCCCCGCTTCAGCCCCTACAGTTTCAAGGGTCCTGATATGTAGCATCGCTGTGCGTAGCATCCAAAATGGCGTGTCTACCGTAGGTGCTTTCCAACCAATGAGATGTCATTGATTTTCTTTTGGTCGAAAACCAGAGCGTCGCAGTTATTCACAGGCGCTTGCAGAATGTCTACGGAAACCTGGCAGTGAACAAAAGCACGGCGAGTCGTTGGGCGAGGCGCCTATCAAAATGTCCAAATGAAGAAATACCATCCTCTAATACGCTCACGCTCATAAATTAAGGATAATTGCAGAATGTGGTGCCACACAACGTGGCACTACACAGAACTGGCGCTAAGGTGCGCGTCATTTATGACGGCGGCCGGGTTTAGGTTCGTTCTGCGCATCTGACGTCACAAAACACAGTCAGCCAATGAACAGAGAACGACGTTGCCAGAGATCGACTGCAGTGCAGAGCACGGACGAGTGTCTTCAGTTTTAGAAACGGTCAGTCATAAATAAAGTAATTGAACCAAAGCAATGTCTTGATAGCAGACTTTCTTTTATACAAAGTTTGGAAAAAGCATCCTTTATACCAATTACTTCACATTCTATTAAATAATTAAACCAAACAAGCAATAAGCCTCACAATTCAGGCGATAGCAAGGAAGGGTCTTTGTATCATTGTCACTAACCGCTTTTTCGCAATAAAGAACAGCGGTAATTGTCTATTTCCTATTGTACTTCGACGAAACGTGAGTAATTCATAGTAGTACAAACAGTGTTTGTCGGTATTTTGCGTGATCCTGTAAAGTACTCCAGAAGACATGTTGAATAACGAACTGCATTAGCATCGTACTTGCTTCGGCAGTACATATACTAAAATTGGAATGATAGAAAGAAGGTTACGCTGGCACAGTAGCTCAGCGTGTTCGGTCAGAGGGTTAGCTTCGCTCTGGGAAAAAAAAAAAAAAAAAAAAAAAAAAAAAAAAACTGAGTTAATCGATCAACATCGAACTTAAGAGGATGTCTTACGACGTCCGCCCCGAGCAGATGTAACGAAAAAAAAAAAAAAAAGAAGAAGAAGACGAAGAAGAAGAAGCGTAATGGTTAAAGTGTATGGCTGCCGACCGAAAGGTTCTGTTTTCACACCCTGTTTGGTGCTTAAAATTTTCTTTATTTAAATACAGTATGGAAGTGTATTACTTCATGAATTTTATTCGTTCGAATGTAATTGTCTGAAATTTCTAGTGGCAACTAAAATCGACCATACGGAAAGTATACGCTATGGACTTTTACCTCTGCAAACTCTTCAAAGTTTCGTGCAATGGTTTACTACATCTAATGCTGCACAATAACTGCGTTGAACATCGAAACAAAATTAAGTCATTTATGGGGGGAAGGTATCAGTCAAGAACATGTGTAAAAGTCAAATTTTTGGGCGAAATAGTTTTTGTGAAATCGAATGATAAGTGTGTGAAAGCAGTCTGAACACGGTGTGTCTGCACAGGCGAGCAGTGCAGTGATGACGAAAATCTCGCACAGCGCGGAATGCGGGGAGCACGTCTCTGTAGCAGCGAAAGGGTTAATGCGGCCGTGGTGGCTTTACTTCATAAACTGCGCGCTCCCCCCTAAACGTAAGTTTGCGAACTATACTACAGTATGGCGCTGCTTCTCTTGGCGCGTACAACTGGCAACGCAGCAATCTCCCGGGTCTGGGCGGGCATGAGCGAACCGCCAAGATACAAGAATTGAACTATAATAGCATTAGGCAAATAGGGAACACACGACACAGATCTGTAAGTCCACGGTATTGGTGATAAGTTGACAAAACCGTCCCGAAACACATGTGCTACAAAACGTCACTGTTTCCTGCGCATGTACCCCGACATCAGTATGGGATATGATCACCACGCACACGTACACAGGCCATACAACGGGTTGGCATACTCTGGGTCGGGTGGTAGAGCAGCTGCTGGGGTATAGCCTCCCATTCTTGCACCAGTGCCTGTGGGAGCTCCTGAAGTGTCGTAGGGGTTTGAAGACGTGCAGCGATACGTCCACCGAGGGCATCACAGATGTGCTCGATACGGTTTAGGTCTGTAGAACAGGCGGGCCACTCCATTAGCCTGATATCTCCTGTTTCGAGGTACTCCTCTACGATGGCAGCTAGGGGGCGCAGTGCGTAGTGCGTTATCATCCATCAAGAGGAAGGTGGGACCCACTGCACCCCTGAAAAGGCGGACATACTGGTGCAAAATGACGTCCCCTATACACCTGACCTGTTACAGTTCCTCTGTCAAATTCATGCAGGGGTGTACGTGCACCAGTCATAATCCCACCCCACACCATCAAACTACGACCTCCATACAGATCCCTTTCAAGGACAAGTTGATATCTGGTTCCTTGTTCACGCCAGATGAAAAGCCGGCGAGAATCACTGTTCAGACTGTACCTGGACTCGTCCGTGAACATAACCTGGGACCACTGTTCCAATGACCATGTACTGTGTTCTTGACACCAGGCTTTACGGGCTCTCCTGTGACCAGGGGTCAGTGGAATGCACCTTGCAGGTCTCTGGGCTAATAAACCGTGTCTGTTCAGTCGTCTGGAGACACTGTGTCTGGAGACAGCTGTTCCAGTGGCTGCGGTAAGGTCCCGAGCAAGGCTACCTGCAGTACTCCGTGGCCGTCTGCGGCCACTGATGGTGAGATATCGGTCTCCTTGTGGTGTTGTACACTGTGGACCACGCCTGACTGTAGCGCCTGGACTCGTTTCCTGTCTGCTGGAATCGTCGCCATAATCTTGGGATCACCCTTTGAGGCACACGGAGGGCCCGTGCTACGACCTGCTGTGTTTGACAAGCCTCCAGTCGCCTCGTATTCTACCCCTCATAACGTCATCAATATGTGTTCTTTGAGCCATTCTCAACACACAGTCACCATTAGCACGTCTGCCCAGTTACTCGCTGCCCCGTACTCTGACATGCACCAACACCACCTCTGCGTATGTGGACTGCCGCCAGCGCCACCGTTCAATGACTGGAGGTCAAATGCATCGCATGGTCATTCCCCGAGGTGGTTTAAACCCGCAAACCGCCCACCAGAGGGTTGTTTCACCATATATGAGCATTATCCTTAATTTATGAGCATGAGTGTAGTTACGGGTAACTGGGCATTGACCTTCTTCTCTTGTGCTGGATGCTCACACATTTCCCGAACTCTTACTGGGCTCGCTAAGATTGTCTGTCGTGAGTAATGAGTGTAATAGGCAGGAGCACTACGAATGTAGTGTGTGGATGTTAAGTTGGGGATGTGGGTCTTACAGGAAGTGTGGAAGGGATAGGACCCTGCAGTCGCACTATCCTCTGTGTCCTCGGTGACTCAGATCGACAGAGCGTCTGCCACGTAAGCAGGAATCCCAGGTTCGAGTCCCGGTCGGGGCACACATTTTCAACTGTCCCTGTTGATATATTCCAACGCCTGTCGACAGCTTAGGGGCTTGATTTAATTATCATTCCATTGCAGCAAGGTCCCGTAAAGCTGTGGGATCTCGCGCATGCCAACCTGCCACACACAGCTATGGTTCCTACAGTGTTGGAACGTGCGGACACTCTCATTCGACGCGATCGACGGCTCACAATCCAGCAGCTCGCTCCACCACTGGATGTGTCTGGCGGTAGTGCTGACACACGCGTCCAGCAGTCGGGGTTCTGAAAGACGCTTCTGCCCGCTGGACTCCTCAGGACCATCCGGTGAGGTGGCAGAGTGGTCAGCACACTGGACTCGCGTTCGGGAGAACGACAGTTCAAACCCGCGTGTGGTCATCCTAATTTAGGTTTTCTGTGATTTGCATAAATCGCTTCAGGAAAACGGCAGGATGGTTCCTTTGACAGGGCCAGCCTGCTTCTTCCTCCATGCTCACCTATACCGATGGGACCAATGACCTAAGTGTTTCGTGCCTTCCCCCAAATCGAGCAACCGAACTGCCAAATGGAAAACCATAAAGACCAACGAAGGACCGTCTGTGGGGAGCTGGTTACGCGTTAACAGGCTGATCTTGACAATTTCTTATCGAACATTGTCACAGGCACTGGAACATGGGTTCATCACTTCGGACAGGAAAGAAAACGGCAATCCACGGAGTGGACAAAAACGTTCAAATCCACACCCTCACCAGGGATACTGAAGTGTTATTCTGTTTGATGTCCTCCCTCACCGTGCAATGATCGACTCCGGAATGTACTGCCCTAGCCCAAGGACATTGAAGAAACGACTGCAGCGTGTTTGCCATCACAAAAATGCAAACCGAATTCTGCTTCTCCATGACAACATGAGGCTCCGCACCTGACAGGAGTTCGCAGAACTTCTCTGGGTCGTTCTTCCTCATCCACCCTACAGCCCGGATCTGCCGCACTTTAGGGCTTCAATCCGTTTGGCCCCGTGAAAGACGCAATCTCCGGGAAGCTGTTCGTGGATAATCGGGAGGTTAGTGGTGCAGCAAGACGTCGGCTCTGTTGTGCTACAACGATCAAAATTAATATTACGACGATGTAGACATTATTTTCATGATTTAAAGAAGTATTATTTTCATTTTTGTGCTCAGTGTATCAAAGACTTTCTAGTGCACGGAATAGAGTAGCATTGTTTGTACTACGAAACTATACATGATTGTTAAGGGTTAAGCATGTAATAATTCGATGTAAGACATTTTGTTGAGTCTGAATTTTGTTCTCGTACTGGTCGGTAGAGAAGGGAAAGTTCCTTAATCGATGTGAAGCTATAAAGGCTGTAAAAAGGAGAGAGGGAGAAGGTAAATACAATTTATTCAAAACAAATATCTTCCAAGTGTGACGTCTTGTCATTTCCTATAACTAAAAATTGCAAGGTGTAATCTGAGCCTGTCCTGAATAACAGCGAAGAACATTTATGTTATCATATATTTTCTTCGTTTGATCACGGTTGTGATTCGCATGTTTCTTTCTGTAATGCGACGTGTTATGAATATTTTCATTATACGCGCAAAAGTGCACACAGCTTTAAACGAACCTGCGTATTTCGGAAACGGTAACTTTTGATCAGTACAATTACGCGAATACCGTCTAAATCGCAACCGTGATCGCAAAAGTGTTTCCTGGACCAAACAATTCAGCACTGCACTATCGCTGACTCGCAACAATCGAAAGAGTAAAATCAATGTTTAAATAAAATTGCCACCTTTTAATAATAATCATTATTATCCCATTAAATAAATAAATAGCAATTCAGTGGCTACCCAATCAGTAAACAGAGGCGGCAGTTCAGCTCCGCCGTCGGCCACTGCAGTGGTACCTGTCAGTAAGGTGGCGTAAGCTCGTCGTATTGAACGGAGGTTAGGTTGGAAAAAAGGGTTTTGTAGCGAAAAGAATGCGGAATAGTGTAGTGTACTGGAAACATGAGTGAAACCAACCCGCTTTCAGAAGATGGAATGTGTTGCATCACTTACTGCCTGCCCCCCGTATATTAAGCGTCTAGTGCATAATATTGGAAGCTGCATCACGCTCCCCACAAGACAAGCCTGTTGTCTGCAGGCCGCAACATTAGATCATTGTACTGGAATGCAGCTGACCCTGACAGTAAATAAACGGAATATATTGACTTTATACTCTTCACTTGCAATTTACCACCGTCTGCATCTAACTAAACGAGCGCAATATCATTTTCAGCATTTATTGCATTGATGTGGTGTTGTTGTTGTGGTCTTCAGTCCTGAGACTGGTTTGATGCAGCTCTCCATGCTGCTCTAGCCTGTGTAAGCTGCTTCATCTCCCAGTACCTACTGCAACCTACATCCTTCTCAATCTGCTTAGTGTACTCATCACTTGGTCTCCCTCTACGATTTTTACCCTCCACGCTGCCCTCCAATGCTAAATTTGTGATCCCTTGATGCCTCAAAACATGTCCTACCAACCGATCCCTTCTTCTACTCAAGTTGTGCCACAAACTTCTCTTCTCCCCAATCCTATTCAATACCTCCTCATTAGTTACGTGATCTATCCACCTTATCTTCAGTATTCTTCTGTAGCACCACGTTTCGAAAGCTTCTATTCTCTTCTTGTCTAAACTATTTATCATCCTTGTTTCACTTCCATACATGGCTACACTCCAAAAAAATACTTTCAGAAACGACTTCCTGACACTTAAATCTATACTCGATGTTAGCAAATTTCTCTTCTTCAGAAACGCTTTCCTTGCCATTGGCAGTCTACATTTTATATCCTCTCTACTTCGACTATCATCAGTTATTTTACTCCCTAAATAAAAAAACTCCTTAACTACGGTAAGTGTCTCATTTCCTAATCTAAGTCCCTCAGCATCACCCGATTTAATTTGACTACATTCCATTATCCTCGTTTTGCTTTTGTTGATGTTCATCTTATATCCTCCTTTTAAGACACTGTCCATTCCTTTCAACTGCTCTTCCAAGTCCTTTGCTGTCTCTGACAGAATTACAATGTCATCGGCGAACCTCAAAGTTTTTATTTCTTCTCCGTGAATTTTAATACCTACTCCATTTTTTTCTTTTTGTTTCCTTTACTGCTTGCTCAATATACAGATTGAATAACATCGGGGAGAGATTACAACCCTGTCTCACTGCCTTCCCAACCACTGCTTCCCTTTCAAGCCCCTCGACTCTTATAACTGCCATCTGCTTTCTGTACAAATTGTAAATAGCCTTTCGCTCCCTGTCTTTTACCCCTGACACCTTCAGAATTTGAAACAGAGTATTCCAGTCCACATAGTCAAAAGCTTTCTCTAAGTCTACAAATGCTAGAAACGTAGGTTTCCTTAATCTTTCTGCTAAGGTCAGTATTGCCTCGCGTGTTCCATTATTTCTACGGAATCCAAACTGATCTACCCCGAGGTCGGCTTCTGCCAGTTTTTCCATTCGTCTGTAAAGAATTCGTATTAGTATTTTGCAGCTGTGACTTATTAAACTGATAGTTCGGTAATTTTCACATGTGTCAACACCTGCTTTCTTTGGGATTGGAATTATTATATTCTTCTTGAAGTCTGAGGGTATTTCGCCTGTCTCATAAATCTTGCTCACCAGACGGTAGAGTTTTGTCATGACTGGCTCTCCCAAGGCCGTCAGTAGTTCTAATGGAATGTTGCCTACTCCGGGGGCCTTGTTTCGACTCAGGTCTTTCAGTGCTCTGTCAAACTCTTCCCGCAGTATTGTATCTCCCATTTCATTTTCATCTGCATCCTCTTCTATTTCCAGTACATCGCCCTTGGGTAAACCTTCTATATACTCCTTCTACCTTTCCGCCTTCCCTTCTTTGCTTAGAACTGGGCTGCCATTTGAGCTCTTGATATTCATAGAAGTGGCTCTCTTTTCTTCAAAGGTCTCTTTAATTTTCCCGTAGGCAGTATCTATCGTACCCCTAGTGAGATAAGCTTCTACATCCTTACATTTGTCCTCTAGCCATCCCTGCTTAGCCATTTTGCACTTCCTGTCGATCTCATTTTTGAGACGTTTGTATTCCTTTTTGCCTGCTTCATTTACTGCATTTTTATATTTTCTCCTTTCATCAATTAAATTCAATATTTCTTCTGTTACCCACGGATTTCTATTAGCCCTCGTCTTTTTACCTACTTTATCTTCTGCTGCTTTCACTACTTCATCCCTCAGAGCTACCCATTCTTCTTCTACTGTATTTCTTTCCTCCATTCCTGTCAATTGTTCCCTTATGCTCTCCCTGAAACTCTGTACAACCTCTGGTTCTTTCAGTTTATCCAGGTCCCATCTCCTTAAATTAGCACCTTTTTGTAGTTTCTTCAGTTTTAATCTACAGTTCATAACCAATAAATTGTGGTCAGAGGCCACATCTGCTCCTGGAAATGTCTTATAATTTAAAACCTGATTCCTAAATCTCTGTCTTACCATTATATAATCTATCTGATACCTTTTAGTATCTCCAGGATTCTTCCATGTATACAGTCTTCTTTTATGATTCTTGAACCAAGTATTAGCTATGGTTAAGTTATGCTCTGTGCTAAATTCTACCAGACGGCTTCCTCTTTCATTTCTCCCCCCAATCCATATTCACCTACTATGTTTCCTTCTCTCCCTTTTCCTACTGACGAATTCCAGTCACCCATGACTATTAAATTTTCGTCTCCCTTCACTACCTGAATAATTTCTTTTATCTCATCATAGGTTTCCTCAATTTCTTCATCATCTGCAGAGCTAGTTGGCATATAAACTTGTACTACTGTAGTAGGTGTGGGCTTTGTGTCTATCTTGGCCACAATAACGGGTGCACTATGCTGTTTGTAGTAGCTTACCTGCACTCCTATTTTTTTATTCATTATTAAACCTACTCCTGCATTACCCCTATTTGATTTTGTGTTTATAAACCTGTAGTCACCTGACCAGAAGTCTTGTTCCTCCTGCCACCGAACCTCACTAATTCCCACTATATCTAACTTTAACCTATCCATTTCCCTTTTTAAATTTTCTAACCTACCTGCCCGATTAAGGGATCTGACATTCCACGCTCCGATCCGTAGAACGCCAGTTTTCTTTCTCCTGATAACGACATCCTCCTGAGTAGTCCCCGCCCGGAGATCCGAATGGGGGACTATTTTACCTCCGGAATATTTTACCCAAGAGGACGCCATCATCATTTAATCATACAGTAAAGCTGCATGCCCTCGGGAAAGATTACGACTGTAGTTTCCCCTTGCTTTTAGCCGTTCGCAGTACCAGCACAGCAAGGCCGTTTTGGTTAGTGTTGCAAGGCCAGATCAGTCAATCATCCAGACTGTTGCCCCTGCAACTACTGAAAAGGCTGCTGCCCCTCTTCAGGAACCACACGTTTGTCTGGCCTCTCAACAGATACCCCTCCGTTGTGGTTGCACCTACGGTACGGCTATCTGCATCGCTGAGGCACGCAAGCCTCCCCACCAACGGCAAGGTCCATGGTTCATGGGGGGAGGATTGATGTGGTATTTACAGGTAATTACCCTGTAACAGCATGAGTTCTCCGAAATGATAAGTTCACAAAGGTACATGTACCACATTGGAACAACCGAAATAAAATGTTCAAACCTACCCACGTCCTAATTTTAATTTAAGAAACCTACCTGTTACCAACTGTTTGTCTAAAATTGTGAGCCATATGTTTCTATTACAGCGCCATCTATCAGAAAGCGAGAATAGTTGTCCAACTAAAACATTCTTATTTCTTTACGTACTACACGAATGTGTAATAAAAATGGGGGTTGCTATTTAATAAAACGCAGTTAATATACGTTTGACCTATGGCAGCGCCATCTGGTTTCCCCCTTCAAGCTAGACGAGTTTTGTTCTTTGTAGTTTTTTCGACTGATGCTTATTTCGTGAGACATTTGGCCCAGTCACTATCAATGGACCACCCGGTATATTGAAAATATATGTAGGGTATGCCCGTCAAAACGTTGTTTAGTGTATCATTAAAAAACTGAAGTAAATCCGTCAAAATAACACCACCGACATTAATACACTGCTCATGGCTGAGGTCGGTGGGGTTATTTTGAGAAATCGTGCGTGCGGTGTCTGACGTTCATTGATAAGTACAATATAAAAAAACTGCTACTGTAAATCATTTCCAAACACCTGTGTACTGCCTTTCGTATTTTGGTTGTGTCCGGTCACATTGTGAATGTTGAAAGAGACTTTTCCGTAATGAAAGAAGAAAACCCATGGATAAAAATACTGTTTCTAACTTTGCTCTTCGTACCATAGCAGGGCTAAAAATTCTGAAGGTGGCTTTAACATGAGCCGAAACCGGTAAAGAAACAAATATTATTGCGATCTCGACTGTTAATTGTATCTTTCATATAGTATCATGTCGCTGTTCCCCATAGACTTTGTTGGGCTGGACGGTGTGGCCGATCGGTTCTAGGCGCTACAGTCTGGAACCGCGCGACCGCTACACTGGCAGGTTCGAATCATGCCTCGGGCATCGATGTGTGTGATGTCCTTAGGTTAGTTAGGTTTAGGTAGTTCTGAGTCTAGGGTACTGATGACCTTAGAAGTTGAGTCCCATAGTGCTCAGAGCAATTTGAACAACTATTTAGAGTAACACTACTGGCCATTAAAAGTGCTGCACCACTAAGACGACGTGGTACAGACGCGAAATTTAACCGACAAGAAGAAGATACTGTGATATGCAAGTGATTAGCTTTTCAGAGCATTCACACTAGGTTGGCGCAGGTGGCGACACCTAGAACGTGCTGACATGAGGAAAGTTTCCAACCGATTTCTCATACACACATGGCAGTTACGCGGCGTTGCCTGCTGAAAGGAGGAGAAATGCGTACCATCACGTTTCCGACTTTGATAAAGACCGGACTGTAGCCCATCGTGATTGCGGTTTACCGTATCGTGACATTGCTGCTCGCGTTGGTCGAGATCCAATGACTGTTAGTAGAATATGGAATCGGTGGGTTCAGGAGGGTAATACGGAACGCCGTGCTGGATCCCAACGGCCTCGTATCACTGGCAGTCGAGATGACAGGCATCTTATCCGCACGGCTGTAACGGATCGTGCAGCCACGTCTCGATCCCTGAGTCCACAGATAGGGACGTTTGCGAGACAACAACCATCTGCACCAACAGCAGCAGCACGGACTATCAGCTCGGACCCCGTGGCTGCGGTTACCCTTGACGCTGCATCACAGACAGGAGCGCCTGCGATGGTGTACTCGACGACGAACCTGAGTGCACGAATGGCAAAACGTCATTTATTTCGAGTGTATCCAGGTTCTGCTTACAGCATCACGATGGTCGCATCCGTGTATGGCGACATCGCGGTGAACTCACACTGGAAGCGTGTATTGGTCATCGCCATACTGGCGTATCACCCGGCGTGATTGTATGGGGTGCCATTGGTTACACGTCTCATCACCCGGCGTGATTGTATGGGGTGCCATTGGTTACACGTCTCAGTCACCTCTTGTTCGCATTGACGGCACCTTGAACAGTGGACGTTACATTTCAGATGTGTTACAACCCCTGGCTCTACCCTTCATTCGATCCCTGCGAAAGCCTACATTTCAGCAGGATAATGCACGACCGCATATTCCAGGTCCTGTACGGGCCTTTGTGGACACAGAAAATGTTCGACTGCTGCCCTGGCCAGCACATTCTCCAGATCTCTCGCCAATTGAAAACGTCTGGTCAATGGTGGCCGAGCAACTGGCTCGTCACAATACGCCAGTCACTACTCTCGATGAACTGTGGTATCGTGTTGAAGCTGCACGGGCAGCTGTACCTGTACACGCCATCCGAGCTCTGTTTGTCTCAATGCCCAGGCATATCAAGGCCGTTATTACGGCCAGAGGTGGTTGTTCTGGGTACTGATTTCACAGGATCTATGCACCCAAATTGCGTGAAAATGTAATCACATGTCAGTTTTAGTATAATATATTTGTCCAAAAAATCATCTGCATGTCCTCTTCGTGTAGCAATTTTAATGGCCAGTAATGTACGAATACCGAAACATCTACTCCCGTTTACCGCTCTTAACGGCTACGTATTCAAATCATTTTTTTTTTCTTTATGCACATTTATGGCAAAACGTTTTATTGGCATCCTTGTGACGCCATGTGATGGCGCCTGCCGCCGAAAGTTCGGGTCCAACCTCGGGCATGTGTGTGTGTGTGTGTGTGTGTGTGTTGTTCTTGGCGTAAGTTAGTTTAAGTGGTGTGTAATTCTAGGGAGCGATGAAGTCAGTAATTTGGTCCATTGGGAATTGTCATCCAGTTTTTTTTTATTTTTTATTTTTTTAATAATATGAGGATGGGTACTTCAGTTTTCGTGTTTGCGTGTTAACATTATGGTGAGTACATCGGTTGGTATCATTTGGTACACGCGGTGTGAGAGAGAGACCTCTGCAGCTCTTCAGTCTGCGAGAATAGCAGCGTTAGTAACAGTATTTCGGATAGTTGAATATGCAAAAGAGTGGTACATAAATAAAGAAATTTTTTTTAATTCCGACGACGTTTAACCAAAAAAATATATATACAAAAAATTAAAGTAGACAAACGAGGAGGGCGAGGATGAACGTGGAATCGGCAGAGCTGCGCGGCCGGCAGGGCGGTGACGTCACAGGCGGGGTCGCGATCCCCACGTGCTGAGCCGTGCGCGCTCTCACGACGACCCCGTCGTAGCAGGGGCAGCGCAGCCCGCACGGCGGTCCAGCCAGCTGCGGCGGGGGCGGCGTGGCCGAGGCGGGGGCGGCGAAGGGTGCGGAAAACTGCCGAAAAACACTGACTCTAAAACAGTCGCGGCCGCATCCATTACCGGACGCTCTGCCCTGACTTGCTGACCCGGCAAACTCTGTTGCTCCTTACAGCCAATAAATAATCAGATTTTCGATGTCAAGTTCAATTTTTTATTAGGAAATACAAATAAAAAAAATCAATTATTTTAATGATTCTTTATGTTTATGGTGCATAGCTTCCACTCTTCAGTTAAGTATCTTGTGATACACGACATTTTTTTTTGTTTTATTATCAGGCGCAAGAACCAGCGTTGCCAACCATACGATAAATTATCGCGATATACGATAATTACAACGTGAACACGATATACGATAGTACATTGCTGATAATTGCGGAATCTACGATAATTTTGTGAAGATTTAAAATGAAAGTAAATTGATACTTGTAGTAGTTTCACACGTTAAGAGTCTGTTTTCATATATTTAAGACCATACTCCATTCAATATAAGCAATTTCCTCTTTTTCTCTCGTCCACTCCCAGCAACAGTCAAACGACTCTTAACACTGCATATTCGCTTCCAGGGAATACCCTTACCGCCTAACAAATATTGTTTCAAAACAGTATGCGCTATTAGGGCTAGGCCATCGTCATCAGTTGCTGGTGAAATTGGGACTTGAATGCACGGGTAGTTGTCTTTGTGCTTTGAAAAGAATATTAATTTGTTCTTAAGGGAAATTAAAGTGTGGTGTTCTTTAAATAAATACTGTAATAGAGTATTCAAATATAAATAATGGAACGTGACAACAGCGACGCAGATCCTCCGCGGAGCCCACAGAAGAAATTGAGGCAGCGTGGTGAATTGAAGTTAAAACGTTTGAAACAAAACTTCAGAAAGGAATGGTTGACTGATTTATCTTTCAACGATTGGCTACAACCTGTTAGTGATGATGCATATAAAGCTCGGTGTAAAGTTTGTAGATGTGAATTCAGTGCTGAGCTGACTGTAGTGAAAAATCACGCTAAAGGGAAAAAACACTTAAGTGCCGTAAAACTTGACTTTTCATCACAATCAAAATCGTCTGATACATTTTTGATAAGCAGGGCAAGAGGGCTGAAATATTGCTATGTGGATTTTTGGCAGAACATTTCGGGATTTCGCCGATGTGGAGTTAGACAACGATGCTTATTAGGCTGAGTTTAATTATTTTATTATTTTTAATTATCTGTGCTACTTTTCGATCGCGGTTAGCGAATTTTCCTTGCATAAAATCTGTGATTATTTTGGACACGCCCGAGTTTATCTGGTTCTGAACATATTTTTAGTATCTAGCATCGCAGTTAGAGACGTTTTGGTTCGTAATTAGGAGGTTCTATGGATAAAAATATTAAAAGATGAGAAGACTTCGCCATTCGCGATTGAAAACAAATATTGTGTACGTTACATTATCGGCATTATTGTTTTTTTAAGATTATCAGTATACGATAATTTTAGATAAAATTTTAAATACAAAATGCCATAATTTTATCTTCTGGGGTTGGCAACGCTGTCAAGAACAAACAACGCAGGTGACGCCGTTCACGGATCGGAAGAGCACCTGCGTTGTTTGTTCTTGACAGCGTCGCCAACCCCTGCGCCACAATACTCGCAAACAGCGTCCATCGGCCCAAAGCAAACGCAAGCAGTAATCAGTGCTGCAATCGTATCTAAGCGCTGCTCGATTCAAATCATCACGCGATAAATCTCTTCTTGTGCGTCGAAAATTATCTACAATATACATGTTGCTGTCTGTTGTTCGCTCGACGATTTCGCATTGCCAACCGACCCGTTTCACGGGCTCCTGAGAACTTTGCTCTTGTGACTGAGAAGCAGGAAGTCGAGCCATACTAACTTCTTCAGTCTTTTCATTAGCAAAACTTTTGTATCCTTCCTGCGTTACGGCTTTTGTCGAGAAAGATTCGATCGTCTTGGTCGCGGCATTGTTAATGGTGATTCAAAGAAAATACAAATTATTTCTTTAGATTTTTAATGAATCATACATACTGATACTTCACCATAGACATTCAGCTGTCATTTGCGTTTTGTTATTCCATGCCAGATGCGTTTTTGTTATACCACGTCTTGTAGTCACGTTTAGCTGACATTTGCGTTTTGTTATTCCCTGCCAGATGCCTTTTTGTTATACGACGTTTTATAGCGGTCGAATGGGATAAAAAGTGTCCTATGTCCGTCTCCTGGTTCTTCAGCCAAATCACTCTAGCCGTTCTTGAGTTATAAATAATGTAACTAACACAACTTTCTTATATATATATTTCGCCAGTGTTATACGAGGCCTGTTCACAAAATATTCGCTACAGTCGTAATTTCGAGCCAATTGGAGCAAAATGCGTTGGCATCCCTGCACACGCCTGTGTTTAATGTGTAACTGCCGACAGTTTCATTGTTGTATGTCTCTTAGTTACTGCATAGAGTAAATATCTGTGGAGTGAGCACTGCGTTCTGCGCATGTTGCCATCATTAAACCAGGACTGTCACGGGTTTTCGGGATTTGGCTGTGCGCGTGTGCTTTCTGCAGCGTTTGAAGTTTATAATATCAAGAGTTTTTGGTGTTTCACCGTTTGTTGATAGTGTAATGGCGACGGTTAATTACTGTTGTTGCTACGGATGCAAAGAAAAATATGTGAAAGGAGGGATAGTAGCTTTGCATGGGTACATACCATGTAGCTCTAATTATAGTTATCAAATTAGTAAGAGACACTGAATATGTTTAGAAATTTCGAGACGCATTATAATAGATTTTGTAGACCTATTTTTCTACGATTTTATGAATATATAATAGATATTACGGCTCGTATAAAAGCTTACAAACAATCGCTTCCTCTCGTAAATTTGCTAGTGGAACAGGAAAGAAAATGGTTAGTTGTTTCAGCAAATACTATCCTCCATGTATTTATCAGTGACTTGTGGTTTATGTATATAGATTACTCAGTCTACTATTTATTTAATAAACTAGGAGCAAGTACGTAAAATAAATACTTTAAAACTGTCATTAGTAAGAAAAATTGTCCTTTAGGTCGCAAAAACGAGAAAATAAATAGCAGAAATAGCAGAAAAAAGGACCAGATAGCAGGGATATAATCGCTAATGTGTGGCAAATTCGGTGTTTTTCGGACACTTGCAAAAGTACTAGCGTACTGCCACGTCGTTTTGCAAGACAGTCACTGCAAAAATGTACGCCATCTCTCTAATACTATAAAGTGCCGTATCATATCGAAAACTACAAAAAATCGAGTGCATCTGAACTGTGACACCTATCGCAAAGAAGCAGAATGTAATATCACTTGCCCTTAAAAGTTACGTAGCTGGTTTATTCCCGGTTTCAAATGGATACTGTTAAAGTGTCTCCGCAACATATATAAACCACGAACGACACGTACGAAAAGAATCCGTCTGTACTAGGGATGTGGTGACATTCTAAATATACAGGGCGCTATACGGGCAAACACACAACGTCCCGAGAACACATGACCAGGCCAGCAATGTATGTTGACAACACAAAATCTTACGACCCGTGGCTCTACCCTTCATTCGATCCCTGCGAAACCCTACATTTCAGCAGGATAATGCACGACCACATGTTGCAGGTCCTGTACGGGCCTTTCTGAATACAGAAAATGTTCGACTGCCGCCCTGGCCAGCACTTTCTCCAGATCTCTCACCAATTGAAAACGTCAGGTCAATGGTGGCCGAGCAACTGGCTCGTCACAATACGCCGGTCACCACTCTTGATGAGCTGTGGTTATCGTGTTGAAGCTGCATGGGCAGCTGTGCCTGTGCACGCCATCCGAGGTCTGTTTGACTCAAAGCCCAGGCGTTTCAAGGCCGTTATTACGGCCAGAGGTGGTTGTTCTGAGTTCTGATTTCTCAGGATCTATGCACCCAACCCCCCATGAACCATGGACCTTGCCGTTGGTGGGGAGGCATGCGTGCGTCAGCGATACAGATGGCCGTACCGTAGGTGCAACCACAACGGAGGGGTATCTGTTGAGAGGCCAGACAAACGTGTGGTTCCTGAAGAGGGGCAGCAGCCTTTTCAGTAGTTGCAGGGGCAACAGTCTGGATGATTGACTGATCTGGCCTTGCAACATTAACCAAAACGGCCTTGCTGTGCTGGTACTGCGAACGGCTGAAAGCAAGGGGAAACTACAGCCGTAATTTTTCCGGAGGACATGCAGCTTTACTGTATGATTAAATGATGATGGCGTCCTCTTGGGTAAAATATTCCGGACGTAAAATAGTCCCCCATTCGGATCTCCGGGCGGGGACTACTCAAGAGGATGTCGTTATCAGAAAAAGAAAACTGGCGTTCTACAGATCGGAGCGTGGAATGTCAGATCCCTTAATCGAGCAGATAGGTTACAAAATTTAAAAAGGGAAATGGATAGGTTAAAGTTAGATATAGTGGGAATTAGAGAAGTTCGGTGGCAGGAGGAACAACACTTCTGGTCAGGTGACTACAGGGTTATAAACACAAAATCAAATAGGGGTAATGCAGGGGTAGGTTTAATAATAAATAGGAAAATAGGAATGCGGGTAAGCTACTACAAACAGCATAGTGAACACATTATTGTGGCCAAGATAGATACGAAGCCCACACCTACTACAGTAGTACAAGTTTATATGCCAACTAGCTCTACAGATGACGAAGAAATTGAAGAAATGTACGACGAAACAAAAGAAATTATTCAGATAGTGAAGGGAGACGAAAATTTAATAGTAATGGGTGACTGGAATTCGAGTGTAGGAAAAGGGAGAGAAGGAAACATAGTAGGTGAATATGGATTGGGGCTAAGAAATGGAAGATGAAGCCGCCTAGTAGAATTTTGCACAGAGCACAACTTAATCATAGCTAACACTTCGTCTAAGAATCATGAAAGAAGGTTGTATACATGGAAGAACCCTGGAGTTACTAAAAGGTATCAGATAGATTATATAATGGTAAGACAGAGATTTAGGAACCAGGTTTTAAGTTCTAAGACATTTCCAGGGGCAGATGTGGACTCTGACCACAATCTATTGGTTATGACCTGTAGATTAAAACTGAAAAACTGCAAAAATGTGGGAAATTAAGGAGATGGGACCTGGATAAACTGAAAGAACCAGAGGTTGTACAGAGTTTCAGGGAGAGCATAAGGGAACAATTGACAGGAATAGGGGAAAGAAATACAGTAGAAGAACAATGGGTAGCTCTGAGGGATGAAGTAGTGAAGGCAGCAGAGGATAAAGTAGGTAAAAAGATGAGGGCTGCTAGAAATCCTTGGGTAACAGAAGAAATATTGAATTTAATTGATGAAAGGAGAAAATATAAAAATGCAGTAAATGAAGCAGGCAAAAAGGAATACAAACATCTCAAAAATGAGATCGACAGGAAGTGCAAAATGGCTAAGGCTTATCTCACTAGGGGTAAGATAGATACTGCCTACAGGAAAATTAAAGAGACCTTTGGAGAGAAGAGAACCACGTGTATGAATATCAAGAGCTCAGATGGAAACCCAGTTCTAAGCAAAGAAGGGAAGGCAGAAAGGTGGAAGGAGTATATAGAAGGTTTATACAAGGGCGATGTACTTGAGGACAATATTATGGAAATGGAAGAGGATGTAAATGAAGACGAAATGGGAGATACGACACTGCGTGAAGAGTTTGACAGAGCACTAAATGACCTGAGTCGAAACAAGGCCCCCGGAGTAGACAACATTCCATTAGAACTACTGACGGCCTTGGGAGAGCCAGTCATGACAAAACTATACCATCTGGTGAGCAAGATGTATGAGACAGGCGAAATACCCGCAGAAGAATATAATAATTCCAATCCCAAAGAAACCAGGTGTTGACAGATGTGAAAATTACCGAACTATCAGTTTAATAAGTCACAGCTGCAAAATACTAACGCGAATTCTTTACAGACGAATGGAAAAACTGGTAGAAGCCGACCTCCGGGAGGATCAGTTTGGATTTCGTCGAAATGTTGGAACACGTGAGGCAATACTGAACCTACGACTTATCTTAGAAGAAAGATTAAGAAAAGGCAAACCTACGCTTCTAGCATTTGTAGACTTAGAGAAAGCTTTTGACAATGTTGACTGGAATACTCTTTCTCAAATTCTGAAGGTGGCAGAGGTAAAATACAGGGAGCGAAAAGCTATTTACAATTTGTACAGAAACCAGATGGCAGTTATAAGAGTTGAGGGACATGAAAGGGAAGCAGTTGTTGGGAAGGGAGTGAGACAGGGTTGTAGCGTCTCCCCGATGTTATTCAATCTGTATATTGAGCAAGCAGTAAAGGAAACAAAAGATAAATTTGGAGTAGGTATTAAAATTCATGGAGACGAAGTAAAAACTTTGAGGTTCACCGATGACATTGTAATTCTGTCAGAGACGGCAAAGGACTTGGAAGAGCAGTTGAACGGAATGGACAGTGTCTTGAAAGGAGGATATAAGATATAAGAACATCAACAAAAGCAAATGAAGATAATGGAATGCAGTCAAATTAAATCGGGTGATGCTGAGGGAATTAGATTAGGAAATGAGACACTTAAAGTAGTAAAGGAGTTTTGCTATTTGGGGAGCAAAATAACTGATGATGGTCGAAGTAGAGAGGATATAAAATGTAGACTGGCAATGGCAAGGAAAGCGTTTCTGAAGAAGAGAAATTTGTTAACATCGAATATAGATTTACGTGTCAGGAAGTCGTTTCTGAAAGTATTTGTATGGAGTGTAGCCATGTATGGAAGTGAAACATGAACGACAAATAGTTTGGACAAGAAGAGAATAGAACCTTTTGAAATGTGCTGCTACAGAAGAATGCTGAAGATTAGATGGGTAGATCACGTAACTAATGAGGAAGTATTGAATAGGATTGGGGAGAAGAGGAGCTTGTGGTACAACGTGACAAGAAGAAGGGATCGGTTGGTAGGACATGTTCTGAGGCATCAAGGGATCACAAATTTAGCATTGGAGGGCAGCGTGGAGGGTAAAAATCGTAGAGGGAGACCAAGAGATGAATACACTAAGCAGATTCAGAAGGATGTAGGCTGCAGTAGGTACTGGGAGATGAAGAAGCTTGCACAGGATAGAGTAGCATGGAGAGCTGCATCAAACCAGTCTCAGGACTGAAGACAACAACAACAAACAACATGCACCCAAATTGCGTGAAAATGTAATCACATGTCAGTTCTAGTGTAATATATTCGTCCAACGAATACCCGTTTAGTAAGACAGTGATCCCATACGCAAACAAAGCGATCGAAATGAGGTAACGCCCAAAAGGTATGCAACACACTAACTTTCAGGTCTCGCGGATACGATGTCAATTGACCAAGCCTACTAACGCGGTCTACGGCTACGAGTTTTACGAGTGTAGCGGTACGCCTTGCGTGAGAGAGAAACAGAAAGAGAGAGAGAGAGAGACAAAGAGAGATATTAACTCTAGTAGCTTGTACTATTCGCTGCCAAAGCAACTCGTAACTGCTGCGCCCCCATGTTACGTGCGTGTGTTCGAGTGTGTTTGGCGTGTTTGTGGTGTTTGAGCCGAACACACGCTCGCTAACCTCCCGTAAGACATCACTCCTGCGCCACCACCGCCACACAAACTCGGCTCATCTGTCTGCCGGCGAGTTTGTTTGTTTACTCGTCTGTTTGTTTTCGCTGGTCCGCTGCTGACATCTGAAACACCGTGCAGGCGAGTCAGCAAATTTAGGGGCCCGCCGCAGCCGCCATCGCCTTGTGAAGAGACCTCTTGGAAGTCAGTTAAAGGCAGGTCAAGATGTACATCCCGACTTCTTACACTTATGAAGCTAGAATGAAACAATCTACCGATATGAGAATCTCTGACGGTTATGCCAGTTACATGAATGTTTCCATTGTCTCTCCAGGTAGCGCGTTTGCACTTACATACCACTTCATCCTGTCCAGTCACATCATGAGCCACGACCAGGGTTGCCACCTTTTTTCAGTGAAAGATATACTTTATTGCAAGGAGAGGTGAATTACATGTGCCAGGTGTACCAGTATGAAATGGGCGGTTTTTTTTGTGAAAATGAAATGCTAATTTTGAATTGAAAAGTAAAAACATTTTATTCAAAGTACTAACCTTTGCTTTCAAAACATTTTGACCACCTTTCTGGCCAATAGAAACGTTCGTCTTTTAAAGCAAACCAATCAGACACCCAATTCTCGACTTCTTCGCAGGAATCGAAATGTTCCTCAGCCAATGGGTGTCCCATTGATGAAAACAAATGGTAGTCGGAAGGGGCCAAGTCTGGTGAATACGGCGGGTGGGGTAGCAGCTCCCAGCCAAGTGTTCTGATTTTATCCTGAACCAGTTTTGTTTTGTGTGCAGGTGCACTGTCGTGTAAAACAATTACTTTGCCATGCCTTCTGGCCCATTCTGGTCTTTTTTCCATCAATCCATAGTTCAAATTGATCATTTGTTGTCTGTAGCAATTAGTATTCACCGGGTTTTAGAAGCTCACGATACGCCACACCTTTCTGATCCCACCAAACACAGAGCATTGTCTTCTTGCCGAATCGATCCTGTTCTGCAGTCGATGTTGATGGTTGTCCCGGATTAACCGGTGATTTTTCCCGTTTAGGATTCTTAAAATAAATCCATTTTTCATCTCCAGTAACAATTCGATGCAAAATTGATTTTCTTTCGTGTCTTTGAAGCAAAATTTGACAAATGGTTTTTCGGTTTCCTATCTGTCTTTCATTCAATTCATGTGACACCCATTTACCACAATTTTAGATATTTCCCATAATTTTCAAACGGTTAGAAATCGTTTGTTCTGCAACATTTAGCATTGCTGCCATTTGCTTCTGACTCAAAGTATCGTCTTCATCCAGTATTGATTGCAATCCGGCGTCTTCGAACTTTTTTGGTGGTATTCCACGTTCTTCATTTCTTACATCAAAATCATTATTTCTGAACCGTTGAAACCATCTTTTGCATGTTGCTTCTGATAGAGCACGATCACCGTATGCCTCGACACTCATTCAAAGCAACTCTGCAGCACTTTCTTTTAAATGAAAACAAAAAATTAATGCTTTCCGCAAATCATCACTTTCTGGTACAAAATTTGACATTGTTAACTCGATGAAAACATATGGTGTTGTTTGTTCCATGACTTGATGTATACTAAATATCTTTGACAGATGTCATACCAACCAAACAAAGAAAAATTAAGGCTCGTTCACAGTAAATGTTCCCTATCGACACATTTGTATCTTAACGCTTATTTAATACCGGTACACTTGGTAGACAAATGGTAAATATTAAGCTGACAAACCAAAATAACTCGAAAAATAAGCTTCAGACGAAAAAGTGTATAGAATCTAAAGCTGATTATTTTCGATGATGATGCTAAAATTTAAAATTTAAACTTTAAAATTTCAAATGGGAACCCCCATTTTTTATTGAAGAATCAAATTCTCCATAAAAAAACCACGTAAATTTTGTCTTAAACACTTGTTTTCATTCTTGTTGCTTGGCGCTGTAATTCAAGAAAAGCCATGTTCTCATTTTTGCTTGGAAAATGGTAACGGATAAATAAAAAATACTTATATACTCCGTAAATTTTGATTCGCTAAAACTAAAACTCTCTCTCTCTCTCTGCCCATAGAGTGGGGTGTGAGAGATAGGAATTACAGTTTTACAAACGTTGACGCAAATATTAATTTTTTCTGCAGGTTCGTATTGGGTCAACATTTGTATAACTGTAATTCCTCTCTCCCTCAAACCCCACCCTATCGGCAGAGAGAGAGAGTTTTAGTTTTAGCGAATCAAAATTTACGGATTAAGTACGTATTTTTTTTTTCACGTAAAAATGAGAACATCGATTTTCTTGAATTACAGCGCCAACTACCAAGAATCAAAACGAATGTTTAAGACAAAATGTTCGTAGTTTTTGATGTAGAATGTTTCTTAAATAAAAAATGGGGGTTCCCATTTGAAATTTTAAAGTTGCCTCCCGCCCCACCCCCAGGGGTTGGGGTGGCGGTTTAATTTTAGCACCAGCGGATGTCCCAATCGAAAATAATCAACTTTGGATTCTACACATTTTTTCGTGTGAAGCTTATTTTTCTAGTTATTCTGGTATGTCAACTTAAAATTTAGAGCTTGTATATCTAAAAATCACGATTTCCAAAATTTATGTATTTATTTACTTAAATGCCGGCCGAAGTGGCCGTGGGGTTCTAGGCGCTGCAGTCTGAAGCCGAGCGACCGCTACGGTCGCCGGTTAGAATCCTGCCTCGTGCGCGGATGTGTGTGATATCCTTAGGTTAGTTAGGTTTAATTAGTTCTAAGTTCTAGGCGACTAATGACCTCAGAAGTTAAGTCGCATACCGCTCAGAGCCATTTGAACCATTTGCTTAAATGAAGACCATGTATGTAAACAATCGTAAGGGACATTGTACGAGAAACTGAGTTATTGCATGCAATGCATGGTACAGTGCCTGACGTACTTTGTTCATATTAATTGACCACGATAAAGCGAGAAATGGCAGCTCCATCTCCAATTTCAGATGCTCTGTAGTGGCAACTTTGTCACGATGTGCGCATGTAAAACAGTGGCAAGTGTTAAAAACATGGATGCCAGTAGCATTATCGGGTGAGTCGTCCGTTCCAGAATAATGCTTTTCAGGGGTGATTTTTACGAAACTGAGAATGATGAGCAAAGGTGGGGCTCAGATAAAGGTATTGAATACGTTCCTGAACGTAAATCTGCTTCAAACGTTGTTGCTAATCAGGCAAGCGTCAGTAATTATTGAAGCATGTACACATTGTTGTGTCCCTTGCCAACGCTCACGTGAATCTGAGCGACAGTTTGATAGTAGAAATGTTAAGACCGATCGTTAAGATTGTTTACTTGCTGTGAAGGGCAATGATAAGATTAAGTTTATGTTGTGCTGAATCACAGATTAATTTTTGAGATAGAAAACTGTAACCCAAATCTTGTTATAAAAAAAATTCAAAAAAATTCGGAACTTATAAATTTGTATTTTTGTGAAATTTCACAGCAGTGGTTCGTTTACGACCCCATCAAGTTGTGAGATAACGAGCAATTCGGTCTCATTTAAGTATACGGCCGAAAGAATCGGCCTTCAGGGATTGTGAAACGAACCCTGTCGCCCAGGACCGGATGTCACAAAGGGCGCAGATTCACCAGGAGATGGGCAAACTCACAGGCGACTGTTATCTAAGCGCTGTAGTGTGCGAGTGAGACAGACGAGAACCTACGTCACAGGGAAACCCAGTAGAAGTCGTTTGTGGCCGAGGAGACGTAGCAGTGTTAAATATGGCGAAGCTAACATCGGCGGTGAAGGGAAACATTTGGGGAAACTGTTTAATTCTGTAGCAATGCAGGGAATTAAGTAATCTTAATCTGCCATTCCCCATAAATGTTCATCGTGATCCCAATAAAGTTTGAATATTGATCATATCTGTAATAGTTTAGGATTTGCTGTTAAAGTGAAATTAACAAATTTTGTAACAAAGACCTCAATGCTAGAATGTGAATGCTTTGGTCGATCTTAACGGTCGACATTTCACACAGAAGCGCATCATTAAAATGACAAACGTTGTAAATATCAACGCTGTAATTTTATTTGTTTGAAAGATATAGTAAATTTAAATTATCAGTGTTTACAGTTAAGCATCAGATCATCATTTCCTCCACACAAAACACACTGAACGATGACAGCATGACACCTTATTGAATGATTAGGTAATAGGATATTTATTGTAAAGTGTAGTGCATGATAGTTACTTTTGTTCTTTATTTATTTATCAGAAAGTACATTCGAACTTGTTTTGGTTTTATGCAAAAGAATTTAATGTTTATTATATAATGGATACTATTGTTACACTGCTGGCCATTAAAATTGCTACACCACGAGCTACAGACGCAAACTCTAACCAGAAGATGCTGCGATATGCAAATAATTGTGTTTCATTTCGCGCTTACGTCTTGGTTCTTCCTCCTTCTACGTGTGGCAGCAGTGACGTGTATCGATATTTGCGCCGTGTACCATCTCTGGTTTGATGCACATAGTTTCCGGCAAGTCGGTCGGTCGTTGCGGGCGAGGGAAGTTATCTCTACATCTACATCTGCATCTACATTTATACTCCGCAAGCCACCCAACGGTGTGTGGCGGAGGGCACTTTACGTGCCACTGTCATTACCTCCCTTTCCGGTTCCAGTCGCGTACGGTTCGCGGGAAGAACGACTGCCGGAAAGCCTCCGTGCGCGCTCGAATATCTCTAATTTTACATTCGTGGTCTCCTCGGGAGCTATAAGTAGGGGGAAGCAGTGTATTCGATACCTCATCCAGAAACGCACCCTCTCGAGACCTGTAGCTGTCACGCTTCCCAAATAACCCAGTGACGAAATGTGCCGCTCTTCTTTGGATCTTCTCTATCTCTTACTTCAACCCGACCTGGTAGGGATCCCACACTGATGAGCAATACTCAAGTACAGGTCGAACGAGTATTTCGTAAGCCGCCTCCTTTGTTGATGGACTACATTTTCTAAGGACTCTCCCAATGAATCTCAACCTGGCACCCGCCTTACCGACAATTAATTTTATATGATCATACCACTTCAAATCGTTCCGAACGCATACTCCCAGATATTTTACAGAAGTAACTGCTACCAGCGTTTGTTCCGCTATCATACAATAAAGGATCCTTCTTTCTATGTATTCGCAATACATTACATTTGTCTGTGTTAAGGGTCAGTTGCCACTCCCTGCACCAAGTGCCTATCCGCTGCAGATCTTCCTGCATATCGCTGCAATTTTCTAATGCTGCAACTTCTCTGTATACTACAGCATCATCCGCGAAAAACCGCATGGAGCTTCCGACACTATCTACTAGGTCATTGATATATATTGTGAAAATCAATGGTCCCATAACACTCCCCTGCGGCACGCCAGAGGTTACTCTTACGTCTTCAGAGTTCTCTCCATTGAGAACATCATGCTGTGTTCTGTTTGCTAAGAACTCTTCAATCCAGCCACACAGCCGGTCTGGCATTCCGTAGGCTCTTACTTTATCAGGCGACAGTGCGGAACTGTATCGAAAGGCCTTCCGGAAGTCGAGGAAAATGGCATCTACCTGGGAGCCCGTATCTAATATTTTCTGGTTCTCGTGAACAAATAAAGCGAGTTGGGTCTCACACTATCGGTGTTTCCGGAATCCGTTTTGATTGCTACAGAGTAGATTCTGGGTTTCCAGAAACGACAAGATACGCGAGCTAAAAACATGTTCTAAAATTCTCCAACAGATGGACGTCAGAGATATAGGCCTATAGTTTTGCGCATCTGCTCGACGACCCTTCTTGAAGACTGGGACTGCCTGTGCTCTTTTCCAACCATTTGGAGCCTTCTGTTCCGCTAGAGACTTGCGGTACACGGCTGTTAGAAGGGGGGCATCTGCGCGCGGAGCAGCCGACTGGGTCCGCTGGCGGTCGCTGCGCAGCGTCGGAGCGTGTGTGGAGCTGTCCGGCCGCTATGAGCTTCGTGGCTCACCGGCCCACGGCGTCAGAGTTGAGTGCTGGTTTCAGCTACATCCAAGCCACGCCCATCCACGTTGCGGTGCTTCGCTTCAGTGGTTTGCTGTTGGGGAGGTTTTCCGGTGAGCAACACCGAGCGGTTCTACTGCTGAGATGCAGCCGCCGTGCTGGACCATTAACTACTTTGGTCGACTACGATTTGACTGCACCAGGGGAATTTTGTGGCTAGCCGCCGTTAGTGTTCCGGTTACCTGCCCTGGCCACTAACGTAATTGCAGGCAGCGTCCTTTCCTCGCCTGTTGTCACTGTCCAACATGGTGTGTAATTTCGACAGCTAATATATAATCCGTTGTGGATTACCACGTTTGTAACATTGCCAGTTTGAGTTCCCATGTACTGATTGATGGGAAGCAAGTTGCTGTGTCGGTCGGTGCATGGTTGTTCCCTGGTTGGGTTCCGACGGATCAAGTATAGCTGGACTCACCACCTGTCTCACCTAAGTGAACGAGGGCAGTCCGACCTCCCTGTAGGCTTCTGAGTGCAGCCGATGTTTAACTATCTGTTGTCAGATATTTTAAGTTTTAGGCTTATGGTTATTTGTTCGTTTTCTTAAAATATTGCAACATTAATATTTAAATTTATCTTTCAAGCTTTGCATCGCGGTGGAGCTTGCTCGCCAGCTTTCGAGAGGGTGTGTTTCTGGATGAGGTATCGAATATACTGCTTCCCCCTGCTTATACCTCCCGAGGAGATCACGAATGTAAAATTAGAGAGATTCGAGCGCGCACGGAGGCTTTCCGGCAGTCGTTCTTCCCGCGAACCATACGCGACTGGAACAGAAAAGGGCACGTAAAGTGCCCTCCGCCACACACCGTTGGGTGGATCGCGGAGTATAAATGAAGATGTAGATACAGAAGTGGGCTGTAATGATACACAGAGAATTGAAAGAAAAATGTAACGTCGACGTTGACGCTTGAAAGTCTTTGGAGTACGTGGACGGAGACCGACGGAACGTCAGCCTTTAGTGTCTACGAAAGTCAGGAAGGTCTATGTTCCGTTTTTAAAACGGTATGCATCATGGGCAAGTTGAGACTGGTCAAAAATTCTATGGAGTGACGAGAGTGAATTTAGTTTAATGTCTTCTGGTGGTATCAAGTAATTCCGGCGTCCTGTAGATTAAGATATGACTTTCGGAACACAATTTCCCACGGTCAAATGTGGAGGTGGCAGTGTGATTGTTTGGGGGATGTTTCTCACGCTCTGGAGTTGAACCGGTAGTTCGAAGTGGAGGTAACATGGATCGGTTCATTTACGAAAAAGTGTATAAGACTCAAATGCTACGATACGCTATACACCAGATACCAGCGGGATGGCATTTCCAACAAGATAGCGATCCCAAGCACGAATCCAAGTACGTTAGTGATCTTTTTAAAGCGCAAAAGAGTCAAGGTTTTGGAATGGCGGAGCCAAAGTCCGGATTTGAATCCTACAGAACATCTGTGAGACGAGTTGGATCGTAGAATAAGAATAAAAAATTATTCAAACAAAGACGCTTTTGTTTTAAAGCTCTCAAAAATGAGTGGGATAAAATTCCGATGGATCGATTCCAAAATCTGGTCGACTCGATGCCGGTGCGGTGTGAGGTTGACAAAGAAGCCAAGAGAAATCTTGCTAGATGTTTCCAGAATGAGATTTTCACTCTGCAGCGGAGTGTGTGCTGATATGAAACTTCCTGGCAGATTAAAACTGTGTGCCCGACCGAGACTCCAACTCGGGACCTTTGCCTTTCGCGGGCAAGTGCTCTACCGACTGAGCTACCGAAGCACGACGCACAGCCCGCCCTCACAGCTTTACTTCTGCCAGTATCCGTCTCCTACCTTCCAAACTTTACAGAAGCTCTCCTGCGAACCTTTGCTCAACTGTCGTCCTCATGAACAAAAAATACACTCTATTATGTTGCGAACAATGGCTACTTGGTCACTATTAAGTGAACATTGAATATACAGAAATGAAATAAATTGCTGATTTTAATGTTCCATATTTGTTTTAAATTAATCCAATTAATATGTTCGTCGAAATACTTTCGACCGCTGCTGCGTATCACATACAGGGAAAGGCGGGAAAACATTTTCCGCAAAGTCACAACTCGGATTGGGGCGTGTGTTGAGCGAACGTGACAGAGGATCACTGAACAGAGTTCTAACGGAAAAGAAGAGGCCGACAGGTACGGAAGTCACTGCTGAACTAAATGTCGCACTCGCGAATACGAACAAAGCATGCCAAATTTAAAATAACGCAAGATTGGCAACGTTTTACAGAAGTTCGAAATAAGGCGCGTACGTCAATACGAGATGCTTTTAGTAACTTCCACAAAGAAACTGTGTCTCTAAATCTGGCAGAAAACCCAAAGATATTCTCGCCATACATAAAGCACACGAGCGCCAAGACGCAATCAATACCTTCACGGCGCGATAACAACGGCGAAGTCACTAAAGCAGAGTTACTAAACACGGTTTTCCGGAATTCCTTCACCAAAGAACACGAAGTAAATATTCCTGAATTCCAGTCAAGAACAACTGCCAAGATGAGAAACATATATCATCGGTGCAGCAAAGCAGCTTAAATCGCTTAATAAATGCAAGGCCTCCGGTCCAGATTGTGTACCAGTCAGGTTCCTCTCAGAGTATGCTGATACAATAGCTCCATATTTAGCAGCTATATACAAACGCTCACAGAAAGATCCGTACCTAAAGACTGGGAAATTGCTCAAGTTACACCAATACCGAAATGAGAACTAGAAGTAATCCGTTGATTTACAGGCCCAGATCACTAAGGTCGATTTGCAGTAGGGCTTAAGAACATATAGTGTATCCGAACATTATGGAGTACCTTGAAGAAAACGATTTATTGACACATAGTCAGCATGGTTTCAGAAAATATCGTTCTTACGAAACACAACCAGCTCTTTATACTCATCTACATCTACATCTACATGACTACTCTGCAATTCACATTTAAGTGCTTGCCAGAGGGTTCATCGAACCACAATCATACTATCTCTCTACTATTCCACTCAAGAACAGCGCGCGGGAAAAACGAACACCTAAACCTTTCTGTTCGAGCTCTGATTTCTCTTATTTTATTTTGATGATCATTCCTACCTATGTAGGTTGGGCTCAACAAAATATTTTCGCATTCGGAAGAGAAAGTTCGTGACTGAAATTTTGTAAACAGATCTCGCCGCGACGAAAAACGTCTTTGCTGTAATGACTTCCATCCCAACCCGCGTATCATATCTGCCACACTGTCTCCCTTATTACGTGAATACAAAACTAGCTGACCTTTTTTGCACACTTTCGATGTCCTCCGTCAATCCCACCTGGTAAGAATCCCATACCGGGCAGCAATATTCTAACAGAGGACGAACGAGTGTAGTGTAAGCTGTCTCTTTAGTGGACTTGTTGCATCTTCTAGGTGTCCTGCCAATGAAACGCAACCTTTGGCTCGGCTTCCGCACAACATTATCTATGTGGTCTTTCTAACTGAAGTTGATCGTAATTTTAACACGCAGGTACTTATCTGAATTGACAGCCTCGAGAATTGTACTATTTATCGAGTAATCGAATTCCAAGGGATTTCTTTTGGAACTCGTGTGGATCACCACACACTTTTCGTTATTTAGCGTCAACTGCCACCTGCCATACCATACGGCAATCTTTCCTAAATAGCTTTGCAACTGATACTGGTCTTCGGATGACCTTACTAGACGGTAAGTTACAGCATCATCAACCTAAGAGAACTGCTCAGATTGTCACCCAGGTCATTTATATAGATCAGGAACAGCAGAGGTCCCAGGACGCCTCCCTGAGGAACACCTGATATCACTTCAGTTTTACTCGATGATTTGCCGAACTGCGACCTTCCTGACAGGAAATCACGGATCCAGTCGCACAACTGAGACGATACCCCATGAAGTAATAAGCTGCATCGACGGCGGATGTCAAATTGATTACGTATTTTTAGATTTCAGAAGGCTTTCCACACCGTTCCTCACAAACGTCTTCTAACCAAACTGCGTGCCTACGGAGTATCGCCTCAGTTGTGCGACTGATTCGTGATTTCCTGTCAGAAAGGTCACAGTTCGTAGTAATGGACGGAAAGTCATCGAGTAAAACACAAGTGATATCCGGCGTTCCCCAAGGAAGTGTTATAGACCCTGTGTTGTTCCTGATCTATATTAACGACATAGGAGACAATCTCAGTAGCCATCGTAGATTGTTTGCAGGTGATGCTGTCATTTACCGTCTTGTAAAGTCATGAGGTGATCAAAAAGAGTTGCAAAATGATTTAGATAAAATATCTGCATGATGCCAAAAGTGGCAATTGACCCGGAATAAGGAAAAGTGTGAAGATATTCACGTGAGTACTAAAAGAAGTCAGCTAAATTTCGATTACACACTACGTCACACAATTCTGAAGGCTGTAAGTTCAAATAAATACTTAGGGATTACAATTACAAATAACCTAAATTGGAACAATCATGTTATGGGAAGAGCAAACCAAAGACTGCGGTTCATTGGCAGAACACTTGGAAGGTGCAACAGGTCTACCAAAAAGACTGCTTACACCACGCTTGTTCGCCCTATTCTGCAGTAATGCTGTGCGGTGTGGGATTCCCATCAGCTGGCACTGACGGATGACGTTGAAAAAGTACAAAGAAGGGCAGCTCGTTTTGTATTATCGCGAAATAGGGGAGATAGTGTCACAGATATGATAGTGAATTGCAGTGACAATCATTAAAACAAGGCGTTTTTCGTTGCGACGGGATCCTCTCGTGAAATTTCAATCACCAGTTTTCTCTTTCTATTGGAAAAACATTCTGTTCGCACCCACCTACATGGGGAGAAATAAGAGAAATCAGGGCTCGCACAGAAAAATTTAAATACTCATTTTTCCTGCGCGCCGTTCGAGAGTGGAACAGTAGAGAGACAACTTGAAGATGGTTTACTGAAGCCTCTGCCTCGCACTTTATTGTGAATAGCAGAGTAATCACGTAGATGTAGCTGAATAAGAAGGGAGCGCCAGTAGCTCGGAATTTCAGTACGAGCTGGAAATACGAAACCAATCACCAGTGATGTGACAACGGGATGACTTGGTGCCGAAGCCATGAAACCTGAGCTACGGGGCAAAGGAAGACAGTCACTGATCGGATGAGTCTCGTTTAACACTAACTTCTGGCACAGCTCATTGCGTCCAAAGAGCGAAAGATGGTGGGGGTTCTGTGGTGATTTGGGCAGCCGTATCGTGGTATACCATGGGACCCCTATGGTTACTCTGCAAGGTCTCGTTAATGTGAAAGACTGTGTGACCCTTTTGGCTGATCAGACAAGTGTTCATTCGCCATTGGTGGTGCTGTGTTCCAAGACGACAGGAGCCCCAGGTTCACACATCGTCCAGGTCGCGTTTGCTCCAGCCGCCGCAGTTACCAGGTCCCAATATTCCTCAGTCTTTGTGCTCTACATTGGAGAGAAGGATGTGTGACAGCTATCCACATCCGTAGTTGTTACCTAAAATTGTCAGTATTTTGTATGAGGAATGGTTGAAGTATGGCGTCCCCATATGCTGTCATAAAATGCAATTCAAAGAAATACACAGGGCAGTTCAAAAACAAGGAACAGATTGTACACATTTATATCTACAAAATTACCAAAACTACTACGATAAGTCCAACGTCCATGGGCAGACAACAGTTTAAAATCTGAACAGTTTGGGTAGACGTTCCAATCACGGCCACATTGGCGCTGTTGCTTAGTACTTCATGGAAAAAACTGTGATAGGACTACACAAACGTGCTTGAAAACTAATTATTTCCTCAAATTTGTACGGAAGCAGAGTAAATGAAGGTCAGATTCGCACCTTACATGAGAGCTTTATACATCGCAGTGGGAAGGTGAATATGACACCTAGCTTAATTCGACGGTTATGAGCAAATTTGCCGATGAGTATGTAATGCAAAACAGGGATGACACTCAAGTGAGAGTAATTAACACACTGTTCCTATATAATGCATGTGTATGAGCAGAATGTGCAACAGCCAGCGAGAGGCGTTTTAGTTTGGAATTTCGGAAGGGCGAGCAGAGGCAAGGTCGCGCTACAGGGGGTACCACGGAAACCACTCATAGGCGAGTGCCCGGTGGAAGGTCAATGACCTACCACGTGACTCGCACGGGGAGAGTGAGTATAACGGCCCGCCTGAGGCAGCACAGGAAAGAAAGCTTTTAGGAAAGAGTCTTTTGGAATTCCAAATGGGCACAAAACAAGACCAGTGGCGCATTTTCGATCACGTTTCCAGCGAGTGGTACACACGTGAGAGAGTCAATGTACGCATTTAGGCGTCTGGGACGGGCACGAAACGTCCGATTGGCGGAAACGCGCTAGGAAGCCAAAGTTTCGACGCAATTTAATGGTAGGGACCTTGCGATTGGTAGAAAGAGTTTCCACAACATAAGAGGAATGTTCCTATTGGTCGAAAAAAGCCGTGACATGAAGAACGAAAAAATGCAGGTGGGGAGATAGTTCGAGTATGAGTAAGACAAGAGAGAAAATTTCGTCCACTCCTCTCTCAACTGGCGTCAAGTGCAGAACGCAGCACATAACGCTCTGTAAGACACAGACGAGTAATTTGTGTCAACACTGCGTTCACAGCAGCTGACATCCAGCTGTAGCATCTGTCGGCTGCAACTGTGGCGAAACGAACCAGCCAATTGGTTAATTGTTCTTGCGAGAACTGAGAAGGCATTGTAATAAGCACGCTGCTCCAACGATATCGCCAGATTCTATGACTAGGGGTGAGTACATGTTCTTTCGCATAATGAGAAACATAGGGAAAGTTTCTGCTGGGAAATTCAGCAAAGGTGTAATTAGTTTTATAGGAGTTTCAGCGGAAGAGAGCGGCCTGACAGCTCCTCAGCTTAAGGGAAATGGCGCGTGCAGAGGCGTAGATTTGCTGGTTCACCATCTTGCGTCCACTGTGAACGCGAGCGACCTGGGTAATCTTTTCCTCAACTTGTCACATAACTAACCATCCACCATAGACTTGATTGTCATCCTAAAAATAGTATCGCACTTTGAACCGGAATTGGACGGTTTTTGTAGTACTGACGAACGTCATAATCTAAGTAGGAACAATTTTGTAAAGAAACTTCTAGTTAAACTTTAATATCGTCGTGTTTAGCATAATTTAACCTTTTGAAAGTTGATATTTAATATTGGCGTGTTCAAAATTGTTTCACTTTTTAATGTTGATGAGATGTGTCACTCTGACAACTTTTTTTTTTTCTGTCACGTTGAAAAGTGTGTAAAAGCGAGTATCTTTGTGACATTAAACATGTCATTTCGAGTTACACAGTTGTCTTGAATCCTAGAACAAGTAAACCAAAAATACTGCACCTTACAACTTTAAGAAGATTCAGATGCCTTCATGGTGCCCGCCTCATTGCTCTAAGCAGTTCTGGTGTTATCTGAATGACACCATTCCAGGACCTTGGACTGGAAGGGAGGAGCAGAAGATGAATGTCTTCGCCGTTGGCCTCCCATGACTCGAGGCCTCAGACCCTGTGACTTTTATCTGTGGGGTTACAGAAGAGATCACGTTTTTATCCCCCCTACGTCTGACCGTCTTGAAAAGTGTGCGACATCGTATAGCTGAAGCTGTGAATCCGATAACCAGACACCAGCTGCTTCGTCTTGGGCAGGAAATGAGCCGCCATTCTGATATTACTTGTGTAACGTGTGGTGTTCACATTGAATACTTAAAAATACGGACTTTTCTCTATCCATGGAAATGTGTTTCTATTTTTTTCTAGCTTGGAAATTATAAATATCTGTTCCTTCTTTTTGAATAGCCCTGTATATGAGACTGTAAGAAAGTAGCAGAACACGTCATGTACACATATGGCTAAAGCTGTTATCGAAGATAATTAATTTTGTCAAACTTACTAATACACTGACCCACAGACGATATCCGTCGAAAAGACATAATAATTGTATTGATGAAAATTTTATATATATATACAGAAGGGTCCAAAGAAATTTATCCACTGTTTAAAAGTCCATAACTTGCAAACTAATTGACCGAGTTGTCTCATTTTTGGTGAAAGTGTAGCTGAAAGTCCAACTTAAAGATATCACTGTAGGTGTTCGAAATGGTCACCATTAACTTCCACACACAAACTATGCCGCCGAACTGTAGCACGAACTACTGACTGGAACGAGTTCAGTTGGATATTTGCACATGAATGATGGGTGGATTCTCAAAGTTCATCCAATGTGCGTGGCTTTTGTTGATAAACGACGTTCTTTAGTGTTCCCCTCAGGTGAAAGACCAGAGGAGTTAGGTCTGGGGAACGTGGTGGATGCTCCACAGTTGAAAGTAAACTCTTCCGTCTCCATACAAGTCTCGGATGGCAGGTAAAATGGATGTCTGAAGCTTCTGAAGGTACACCTCACCGGTAACTGTGCCGTCAAAGAAGAATGGCCCAATCCAGGCCCGGTAACACAACCCACACCACACATTCACTCCTGGCAAATTCACGGGCGTTCGGATTTTCGGCGGCCCAGTAGATGCAACTGTGGAGACCACACCATCATCCCTGCAAACTCTTCACCGTTGCGCACCCTGCTAGTAAACCACTCGCAGTACTCCATTCTACGATCTGGGTCGTCCTCGTTCATTGCGTGCAGCAATCATGGGATGTGGCACCTCCACTTTGCTGTCTTTAAAATTCGCCGAACACCTGAGCGACTCACTCCAGTTTCACGGGCACACTGTCTCACAGACTTCTGGGGTGAGCGAGTGAATTGTTGTAACACATGACGGGAGTTACTGTTACAGGTCGTCCAGATCGTTGTTTGTGTACATCTGTAACACAGCCTTCGGCTTCAAATTTGTCTCGAATGCGACGAATCGTTAAACGTGTCGGTGGCTCTGCTTGATACTCGTTTCGCCATTGCTGCTGAACCTCATTAATGTTTTCATACTTAAAATACCACTTCAAAACTGGCTTCCTTTCATCGAATGTAAGCCTTGCGCCAGTCATGTTTACTCGAGTATCTAGGTGCAACTGAGAACAAAACACTGATTATCTGGCGACTGTCACCTGAAAAACCAAAACAACGCAATGCAACGATTGCGTGGCGACTGCCGGCACTACAAACTGTTACACTACCAAAGATGAGACAGCTCCGTCATTTAGTTTGCCAGTTATGGACTTTAAAACAGTGGATACATTTTTTGGGAGAGAGAAAGAGAGAGGACACAAAGTATACTCCCCTTCTCTTGATCGCCGTCTGTCTTTGTTCTGCGGTTCTCTTGTTCTAATGGATGTAATAACAGCTGACGTAGCCGTATTAGCGCTGTAATCGTATACGAAATGAATTAACTGCTGAAACAGATAACTGTTTAAAACTGGTTGTTTCATGCCTTTATTTCGCAGTGTGCCCTACGTGAAATATCTGCATTATTCCAGCATTCATAGCAGACTCTATCCTGTGCAACCTTCTTCTAGACAAGTTGTGCCACAAACTTCTCTTCTCCCCAATTCTATTCAATGCCTCCTCATTAGTTACGTGATCTACCCATCTAATCTTCAGCATTCTTCTGTAGCACCACATTTCGAAAGCTTCTATTATCTTCTTGTCTAAACTATTTATCGTCCATGTTCCATACATGGCTACACTCCATACAAATACTTTGAGAAACGACTTCCTCACACTTAAATCTATACTCGATGTTAACAAATTTCTCTCCTTCAGAAACGCTTTGCTTGCCATTGCCAGTCTACATTTTATATCCTCTTTACTTCGACCATCATCAGTTATTATGCTCCCCAAATAACAAAACTCCTTTACTACTTTAAGTGTCTCATTTCCTAATGTAATTCACCCAGCATCACCCGACTTAATTCCACCACATTCCATTATCCTCGTTTTGTTTTTGTTAATGTTCATCTTATACCCTCCTTTCAAGACACTGTCCATTCCGTTCAACTGCTCTTCCAAGTCCTTTACTGTCTCTGACAGAATTACAATTTCACCGGCGAACCTCAAAGCTTTTATTTCTTTACCATGGATTTTAATGCCTACTCCGAACTTTTCTTTTGTTTCCTTTATTGCTTGCTCAATATACAGATTGAATAACACCGGGGATAGGCTACAACCCTGTTTCACTCCCTTCCCAACCACTGCTTCCCTTTCATGCCCCTCGGCTGTTATAAGTGCCATCTGGTTTCTGTACAAATTGTAAATAGCCTTTCGCTCCCTGTATTTTACCTCTTCCACCTTCACAATTTGAAAGGGAGTATTCCAGCCAATGTTTTACAGTTTTTTCCAAGTACGTAGACTTTAAATAATTTGATTGTGTGTGTGTGTGTGTGTGTGTGTGTGTTTCTGATCTGGCTACGTGTAACGAAGAGCCAACACGGTTATTTTCTCAGTTAGATAGACCGAGAGCAACTAAATGAGAACTGAATTTAATGCAAACTGTTTGTTATTTAATTTCGGCGACAGATTTCAAATGGAATTCTGTGTCTGTCTGCTGTGACTGGCAATAGATGTGTGTTATCCCGTGATTGTAAGATACTGCTCTTATGCTATCCAAGACAGAAAGTGTTATTAATTCGAATAATTCATTACAAGACTCACTGAAATAATCCTGTGGCATCTAAGTTGCTTCAAATGGTTCTGAGCACTATGGCACTTAACTTTTGAGGTCATCAGTCCCCTAGAACTACTTAAACCTAACTAAGGACATCACACACACATCCAGGCCGGCGGCAGGATTCGAACCTGCGACCGCGGTCGCGTGGTTCCAGACTGTAGCGCCTAGAACCTCTCGGCCACCCCGGACGGCTGGCATCTTACAAGGGAACCTCCCCATCGCATCCGACTCAGATTTAGTTATAAGTTGTCACAGTGGATAGGCCTTGAGAAACTGAACACAGATCAATCGAGAAAACAGGAAGAAGTTGTGTGGAACTATGGAAATAATAAGCAAAATACACAAACTGAGTAGTCCACGTGCATGATAGCCAATATCAAGGAAACGTGAGGTCAGGAGCGCCGTGGTCTCGTGGTTCGTGTGAGCAGCTGCGGAACGAGAGGTCCTTGGTGCAAGACTACCTTCGAGTGAAAAGTTTAATTTTTTTATTTTCAGACGATTATTATCTGTCCGTCCATCCGTCCGATGTGAGGTAACTGCGCCGTAGTATGGGGACGCTACACCTAAACCGAAAAATTTGAAAACGTTAAAAACATATGTTTTGACAGAGCACAGGGAAAACTGTGCGACTCTGAAACTGTTCCATTCATTTGTTGCAGTTTGCGTGACAAACTCTTATGTTTTCATCACTTGTTTGGGAGTGATTACACACCAACAAGAAAACCTAAATCGGGCAAGGTAGAAGAATCTTTTTACCCATTCGCCACGTGTACAAGTTAGGTGGGTCGACAACATCTTCCTGTCATGTGACGCACATGCCGACACCAGTGTCGTATAGAATGTATCAGACGTGTTTTCCTGTGGAGGAATCGGTTGACATATGACCTTGCGATCAGATGTTTTCGGTTCCCATTGGAGAGGCACGTCCTTTCGTCTAGTAATCGCACGGTTTTGCGGTGCGGTCGCAAAACACAGACACTAAAGTTATTACAGTGGACAGAGACGTCAATGAACGAACGGACAGATCATAACTTTGCGAAAATAAAGAAAGTAAACTTTTCACTCGAGGGAAGACTTGAAACCAGGACCTCTCGTTGCAGAGTTGCACACGCTAACCACGGGGCCACGACGCTCCTGATATCGCATCATCATTGATGTTGCTTATCTTGCGCAAGGGCAACTCAGTTTGTATATTTTGCTTATTTTTTCCATAGTTCCACACAACTTCTTCCTGTTTTCTCGATTGATCTGTGTTCAGTTTCTCAAGGCCTATACGCTGTGCCAACTAAATCTGAGGGCGGTGCGATGGGGAGGTTGCCTTGTTAGTAAACAAGGCGTTAGGTAAATAGGCTCCAATGCGACGAAAGTACATCAGACGCAGTTTCTGTTAAAGGAACCTTAACTATGGCAAACCAAGAAAGTTAAATAAAACCGAAAGTAATAATCAGTAATCATTAAAGAATTTTTCCTCACTAACAATAACATTTTTAGAGACACTGTACAAAGTTCCCACAGAAGTTATACATTCAGGGACAACTGGAAGCTGTGTCCACTGCCAACGGCGTTGTCTAATGGCGCCGGAACGGTACCTCAGCGTGTTCGGCCAGGGAGCCGTTGGGCTCTGTAATAAAAAAAAACTGAGTGGAAGGATCAACACACGAACTTTAACGGATGTCATGTGACGTCCACAACGACCAAACCCAACGATCAACGATGGACAAAAAAACAAGGCTAGCTTTGCTGCCTCCCGATGCCAGGGTCCCGGGTTCGATTCCCGGCCCGGCTGGTGCCTTTTTTTCTGCTCAGGGACTGGGTGTTTCTGTTATCCTCATCATTTCATCATCATGATCCTCATCATTCATGACGGAGGCTAGATTGGACTGAGTACTAAACTGAAGTGTGAAAAAATTGGGACTTCGTTCGGGCGCTGATGAGGAGGCAGTTGAGCTCCCCACAAACCAAACGTCACTGGTGGCAACAGTGTTCCTACAGCGCATTACACTTGGTAAGGTTTTGTGTTCGTCGTGTTTACATATTTTTGTGAGCCTCTGTATGTAGATACGGGGAAAAACATGGTTCAAGTGGCTGTGAGCTCTGTGGGACATAACATCTGTGGTCATCAGTCCCGTAGAACTTACAACTACGTAAACCTGACTAACCTAAGGACATCACACACACCCATGCCCGAGGCAGGATTCGAACCTGGGACCGTAGCGGTCGCAGGCTGTAGCGACTAGAACCGCTCGGCTACCCTGGCCGGCAGATATGGAGACCTACGGAGACGTGAGCGTACCGTCTTCAAAGATTTGGAGGTCGTTATATGCCAGTTGTAGGTGGAGGGACGGTGAGGGGGGGGGGGGGGGGGGGGAAGAGAGAAAGTATAGGAAAGGGCAGGGAAGGAGGGATTCGTAGCGTCAGCTGCATCGGGAACCAGTGGCGACGAATGATGACAATATGTGCCGGACTGGGATTCGAACCCGGGACCTCCTTTTTACTAGCCAGGTGCGGTAACCACTCGTATAACTGATTCGCCTAGATGGCCAATGGATCGACATTCTTCAGTGCAGATGCACAAGTACATCGGTCGTACCGCGGGAATCTCGGAGTAGGGAGCATGGAGAACTCCGGATTGGTGGTACGTAGATCAGCCCTGCGGCGTGTCGAGACAGAGCGCGTACATGAGGTAACACTGTTCTCTGGATGCCGCGGTGGTTAACAACCACTGCCTGGGAAGCAGGAGATCCCGGGTTCGAATCCCGGTCGGGCACACATTTTCACTCGTCGCCGCGGATTCGGCGTGATGCGATATTTGCCGATAACAGTGCTATCTACCAATGGACAACAACGGTTTCAGTATACCGTACGTATTTTTTGGCTTAGAAGCCGAATATGCACTAAAAATGGGCGGTTCCCATTTAAAAATACAAAGTTGACCCCGTGGTTAAGATATGGCCAGTGATAGCAAAGACACATACATCCTTTACTAACGTTAGCTTTTCATCTACCACACTTTTTTTTTTTTTGTTTGATGTGTCGTCTCCGAGATTGTAGGTAGTCTCAACCTAAAACAAACATCTTTCTTCCAGGAGAGCTAGTTCTGCAAGGTTCGCGGGAGAGCTTCTGTGAAGTTCGGAAAGTAGGAGACGAGGTACTGGCGGAATTGAAGTTGTGTAGACGGGTCATGAGTCGTGCTTGGGTAGCTCAGTTGGTGCCGGCACGGTAGCTCAGCGTGTTCGGTCAGAGGGTTAGCTGCCCTCGGTAATAAAAAAAAACGGAGTTCACTGATCAACAACGAACTAAAGCGGATGTCTGTCTTACGGCGTCCGTCCCGAGCCAATGCAACGAACGAAAACGAGCAAAATTAGATTTCAAAAAAAGTTGGTAGAGCACTTGCCCGCGAAGGGCAAAGGTCCCGAGTTCGAGTCTCGGTCCGGCACACAGTTTTAATCTGTCGAGAAGTTTCATATCAGCGCACATTCCGCTGCAGAATGAAAATCTTATTCTAGATCTTGTAGGGCAACTCGGGGCGGAACGGGATATTTAATATTTAACAATTTCTATAAAATAAGGGGACACAAGAAAACACTTCTTAAAATGGTAAAAAAACACCTTGTAGTGTAACCTAATGTACCTTATTTTAAAACCACTTAAAACAATACATTTTGCATTTTTTAGAATTTTTCAAAGAAAGTCTTGCAAATTTCCCGTTCCACCCTTCCCACAGGGCAGAATGGGATAAGGGTAGTTTTTGTTAAATTACTGCATAAACGTTGACTTTGAATTAGGAATATCGTATTAAACTATGACAAAATGTTGTATAACAGGCAATTCAGACTAAGGAATGTGTAATTTAAACAATTAAAAAGTCATTCTTGAAAATAAGAAAATATTTTAATGTCACTCTGAAAAGCGTATAGTGCTTAATAACCAGCAAACCACTAACTACTAGCCCTTTCGACGATGGTCACAAATCAGTATTTCCTCTTCCTCTTCACCGTGTATGCCAGCACATGAACTGTGTGCCCACTGTGGCATGCGACCCAGCCCTCATTAGAAACGGCGTGGAGTCCCCACAGTAGACACACTCAACATCCTCTCTCTCTCTCTCTGATTCTCTCTTCTCCATCATCTCATTCCTTTCATTTTTCTTAAGGTCTCTGATGTCCTCTGGTTTGGTTTTTTTGGGCGTACAGTTTGATATTTTTGCCTCACCTGACGCCTCTGTCCTGACATTGTTCATATCTGTGAACCCTCCTCCTTTCCGTAGGCCTAGTTTACGTGCGGCAGCATTCTGCAGTTCCTTTTTTATAAGGAGAGTCTGTTGTTACGACGGTTTTTCCTTTTCGCCTTGTAGCCCGCCAAGTATTTTGACAGGTCAGTGGGATTGGAATGACAGCTTCGGACATCTGGAAAGCTGAGTTGTTCGGCGGACGTAGCTGGTTGCGAGAGTCTGGCATCCATGGACGTCCAGGCTGGGTTTGCTTTCTACTTGCAGCAAAATATGACGGCGCAGAGCGGCACAGTATCCCACTCTGCCCCAGGAGCACTTTTCAGGATAACAACTTTTATGGAGTGTAACGATTCACGTATTTAAAGGCATCAATTAACTAAAGTATAACAAATGCCATGCACTTTAAGGGAATGTGTCATTTTAGGGTATACAATTAACAATTAACAGCTTGAAACTTCCTGGCAGATTAAAACTGTGTGCCGGATTGAGACTCGAACTCGGGACCTTTGCCTTTCGCGGGCAAGTGCTCTACCAACTGAGCCACCCAAGCACGACTCACGCCCCGTCCTCACAGCTTTACTTCTGCCAGTACCTCTTCTCCTACCTTCCAAACTTTACAGAAGCTCTTCCGCGAACCTTGCAGAACTAGCACTCCTGAAAGAAAGGATACTGCGGAGACATGGCTTAGCCACAGCCTGGGGGATGTTTCCAGAATGAGATTTGCACTCTGCACCGGAGTGTGCGCTGATATGAAACTTCCTTGCAGATTAAAACTGTGTGCCCGACCGAGACTCGAACTCGGCACGTTTGCCTTTCGCGGGCAAGTGCTCTGGTAGAGTTTCACATCAGCGCACACTCCGCTGCAGAGTGAAAATCTCATTCTGGAAACATGCCCCAGGCTGTGGCTAAGCCATGTCTCCGCAGTATCCTTTGTTTCAGGAGTGCTAGTTCTGCAAGGTTCGCAGGAGAGCTTCTGTAAAGTTTGGAAGGTAGGAGACGGATACTGACAGAAGTAAAGCTCTGAGTACCGGACGTGAGTCGTGCTTGGGGACTCAGTTGGTAAGCACTTACATGCGAAAGGCAAAGGTCCCGAGTTCGAGTCTCGGTCGGGCACACAGCTTTAATCTGCCAGGAAGTTTCATATCAGCGCACACTCCGCTGCAGAGTGAAAATCTCATCCTGGAATTAACAGCTTACCTGCCGTTGAAATTCGGCAAACGTTAGAACAATGGAAGTGGTAACACGACGGACAACAATTCGCTTAGATCTCGCACTTCAAACTAAATCAGAATGGCTGCCCTCACTTTCCGTCCATTCGGAGAAATGCCCATAGAACAGGTTGCAACACTGTCCAGTCTAGAAAAGAGCAATTTCCCATTGTGCCCTGCTATCCCATTCTCCCCCGAGTTCCCCTATGTTACTTGACACCGACACGTGATGTGGTGGTGGTTGTTAGTGTTTAACGTCCTGTACACAACGAGGTCAGTAGAGACGGAGCGCAAGCTCTGCTTAGGGAAGGATTGGGAAGGAAATCGGCCGTGCCCTTTCAAAGGAACCATCCCGGCATTTGCCTGAAACGATTTGGGGAAATGACGGAAAACCTAAATCAGGATGGCCGGAGACGGGATTGAACCGTCGTCCTCCCGAATGCGAGTCCAGTGTGCTAACCACTGCGCCACCTCGCTCGGTCACACGATGTGAGATTAGTCCTTAAGTTTCGCACTGTACAGAAGAAATCCAATACGTTCTACGGTTTTTGGGGCTACGTTTTTATAATTATTTATTATTTTTACTGTCCTCTACTGCTCCATTTCGTTGGTACCTATAACATTCAAAAAGTCAGTAGTGAATGAATAAGCATACTTTGTATTATCAGTCCTCTAATGAAGGCGTTTTAATATTTCTTACACCAGGGACTTACATTCAGCTAAAATCAATGCAATTGTTAAGCGTTGTTGTGTTGGTATTTCTATGACAACTCTCATCTTCAACGTTTTCAAGCTGTTACAGAATCAAATGTTGAAAATTGTGGGTGATGTTCAAATGCCTGTAGTATTTTTTTTTTTAAGGATAAAGTAAATGTGATACTTGCTGAGCAGTTTTCGACTAGAGGCAGATCTGCACGGCAATGGGAAAGAAACGTCTTGATAAGTACGGGATGGATCAGTGCTGGCAACTTACCGCGCCGGTTGCGATGTGGGACACCATGGCGGCCGGTTAGCCGTCTGCAGTCGTACCAACCTCGCGGGAGCGGACGTTCCTGCGATCGCAGGTGTGGAGCTGCAAGATGGCGTCGGACGATCGACGGTGTTGGTGCAGGGGCGGTATCTAGCCGCTCCCCATGTGGGAGTGGAGCATTTCTGATGAGAGGCCGCGCACGCCGCAGGCCCTGCGAAGCCACAGAGAAGGCGACCGTCAGGCCGAGCCCACGCGTCTCCGTCGACATTCTCGCAGTCGGGCTCCCGCAATGCGGCAACATTGCGCTATGGCCGAGCAGCACCGACGAAGCGTTGGAGGTACTCACCGTGACGCAATGAGGCGACAAGATTCATAGCATAGCGATATGCACATATACACTTGGTGGTACATTGGAAACTCGATTAACCGTCGTCTTCGGGACCGTGATCGTGACAGTTGAGCGAATAGACGGATAACAGAATCACTGACTGTATTCCTCCAAAACATAACCTCAATCAATTATTTTATGTATAGACACATATCACTCTCACAGTAATATAATAATATTTCGGAGCGAAAAGAAACTAAACACTATTGTAATATCAAATAAAACTATTTATTACATTTTTGTACTTTGAAACCTGGAGCAGATTTTTCAGAGAGTGGTGCTAATGTCTTTTGTGGTAAAGCCATCCAACGAAGCCCAGTTTCTTCACAATTGTAAACTTGCCATCTAACAAGATTCAATTCAGCCATTTTTTCTTTAAGTTGCTGCCGGAACTCAGCAATTACAGAGCTATCCGCGATGAGTTTTTTCTCAACTGATAACGAGTTGGCGAATGCCGTGACGAAATTTAAACTTGTCGAGCCATCCGATAGTTGCTTTAAAACACGAGTCACCATCAAGTTTGTTGTCCATTTCAACACCTTTGGCCATTATTATAGGCCCTGAAAGTGGAATCCCCTGACTTCTTGGTTGCATAAACCATCGGTACATTCTAGCGTCCAATTCATCATATTTTCCAGGTTTCATCGTCTTTCTTGTTCGCACACCTCCATCCATGCTCTGCACTGTTGCCTCACGTTGTTCTATTTTATCAGCATCAAGTGTTATATCGTTAACTGTTGTTCTTCCAATACCATAAGTCAGCGCGACGCTTTTCGCAGGTTTCGCCCATTCTTAAGCGTTTTATAATTTCAAGTTTTTGATTAAGTCCTAAAACAACACGTTCACGTTTTTCAGACATTTTATCAAGTCACTGTATGACACACACCTGCACTAAATACGGTAGTGTAAAATATTAGTCAATAAAGCTATATTCAAGTGGAAAACACGTAACACGGCACAGCCCGCTAGATACACTGCGACAGTTACAGTCTTCTCGCCACAACTGGAAACTGATCCAGTGGTGATTGTTGACTCACAAGTGAGACAGAAGCAAGAAGAGGGGGAGACGTGTTAGCACGTCAAGTGAGGGTCATATCTTATGTGCCACTCTACGGCGGGCGGGTACACTCACTTCCCACTAAAATGGAGTAAATAAAGAAAGCGAACGCGTCACTGCACGTTAGAGCATTCTGTTATTACAGTACCTGTATTATTGTGCTGTTACACCACTGACGGTTAACAGAAAGTGACGGTTTAAGGAGTGACGGTTAATCGAGTTTTTACTGTACCAACACTTACAGAAGGCATAGATGGGCGGTGCATTGCCGGAGCTATCATTTGTACTCCGGTGATTCCTGTCTAAAGGTTTTCCGAAGCTGTTACGGCCGCACGAGAGGAGTTAAACAGACTTTGAATGCGGAACTGGAGCTTGGAGCTAGACGCATGCGTCACTTCATCGCGAAAATCGTTAGGCAATCCAGTATTCCGCGATCCACGGCGTCAAGAGTGTGCCGGGAAAACTAAATGTCGGGCATCACCTCTCACCACGGACAACGCAGTGGCCGACGGCCTCCACTTAACGACCGAGAGCAGCGGCGTTTGCGTAGAGTCGTCAGTGCTGACAGACAAGCAACCCCGTGAAATAACCGCAGAAATCAATGCGGGACGTACGAGTAAGGTACCGAGCGAGGTGGCGCAGTGGCTAGCACACTGGACCCGCATTCGGGAGGACGACAGTTCAAACCCGCGTCCGGCCATCCAGATTTAGGTTTTCCGAGATTTCTCTATATCGTTCCAGGCAAATACTGGGATGGTTCCTTTGAAAGGTCACGGCCGACTTCCTTCCCCAAGCTTCCCTAATCCAATGAGCCCGATAACCTCGCTGTTCGGTCTCTTCCCCCAAAACAACCCAACCCCCAACGAGTAAGGTACCCGTTTGGACAGTTTGGTGAAATTTGGCGTTAATGGGCTGTGTCAGCAGACGACCGACCCGAATGTCTTTGGCAACAGCACCACATCGCCAGCAGCGCCTCTCCTGTGCTCGGGTCCGTACCAGTTGGACCCTAGATGACTGGAGAACCGAGGCCTGGTCAGCTGAGTCCCGATTTCAGTTGGTGACAGCTGATGTGTGCGGCAGACCCACGAAGCCATGGACCGAGATCGTCAACAGTGCACTGAGCGAGCTGGTGGAGGCCCCACAACGGTGCGGGCTGTGTTTGCATGGAATGGACTGGGTTATCTGGTCCAAGTGAACCGATCATTGAGTGCAAATGGTTATGTTCCCTACTTGAAGACTTCTGCAGCCATTCCTACTCTACACAGAGTACGCGAAAGAATGTGCCGTGTACCGCAAGTCTCTAGCGGAACGGAAGGCTCCAAATCATTGGAAAAGAGCACAGGTAGTTCCGGTCTTCAAGAAGGGTCGTCGAGCAGATGCGCAAAACTATATCTCTGACGTCGATCTGTTGTAGAATTTTAGAACATGTTTTTTGCTCGAGTACCATGTCGTTTCTGGAAACCCAGAATCAACACCGTAGGAATCAATATGGATTCCGGAAATAGCGATCGTGTGAGACCCAACTCGCTTTACTTGTTCACGAGACCCAGAAAATATTAGATACAGGCTCCCAGGTAGATGCCATTTTCCTTGACTTCCGTAAGGCATTCGATACAGTTCCGCACTGTCGCCTTATAAACAAATTAAGAGCCTACTGAATATCAGACCAGCTGTGTGGCTGGATTGAAGAGTTTTTAGCAAACAGAACGCAGCACGTTGTTATCAACAGAGAGACGTCTACAGACGTTAAAGTAACCTCTGGCGAGCCACAGGGGGGACTATTGCTTTTCACAATATATATAAATGACCTAGTAGATAGTGTCGGAAGTTCCGTGCGGCTTTTCGCGGATGATGCTGTAGTATACAGAGAAGTTGCACCATTAGAAAATTGCAGCGAAATGCAGGAAGATCTGCAGCGGATAGGCACTTGGTGCAAGGAGTGGCAACTGACCCTTAACATAGACAAGTGTAATGTATTGAGAATACATAGAAAGAAGGATCCTTTATTGTATGATAGCGGAACAAACACTGGTAGCAGTTACTTCTGTGAAATACCTGGTGGTATGCGTGCGGAACGATTTGAAGTGAAATGATCATATAAATTAATTGTTGGTAAGGCGGTTACCAGGTTGAGATTCATTGGGAGAGTCCTTAGAAAATGTAGTCCATCCACAAAGGAGGTGGCTTACAAAACACTCGTTCGACCTATTCTTGAGTATTGCTCATCAGTGTGGGATCCGTACCAGGTCTCGACAGAGGAGGTGGAGAACATCCAAAGAAGAGCGGCGCGTTTCGTGACAGGGTTATTTGGTAAGCGTGACGGAGATGTTTAGCAAATTGAAGTGGCAGACTCTGCAAGAGAGGCGCTCTGCATCGCGGTGTAGCTTGCTGTCCAGGTTTCGAGAGGGTGCGTTTCTGGATGAGGTATCGAATATATTGCCTCCCCCTACTTATACCTCCCAAGGAGATCACGAACGTAAAATTAGAGATATTCGAGCGCGCACGGAGGCTTTCCGGCATTCGTTCTTCCCGCGAACCGTACATGACAAGAACAGGAAAGAGAGGTAATGACAGTGGCACGTAAAGTGCCCTCCGCCACACACCGTTGGGTGCCTTGCGGAGTATAAATGTAGATGTAGATGCAGAATTTTTGCGGATGACGATGCCCCATGCCAAGTGAGCACAGCTGTTAGCGACTGGTTTGAAGGACATTCTGGATAGTTGGTGCGAATGATTTGTCCACCCACATTGTCAGACATGAATCGCAGCGAGAGGTCAGTTCGTGCACAAAATCCTTCACCGGGAACACTTTCGCAGTTGCGGACGTCTATAAAAGTCGCATTGGTCAATATTTATGCAGGGAATTTCCAACGACTTCTTCAGTCCATCTGTCGAGTTTCTGCAGTACGCCGGGCCGTAGGAGGTCCGACATGCCGGCCGGTTTGGCCGAGCGGTTCTAGGCGCTTCAGTGCGGAACCGCGCTGCTGCTACGGTCGCAGGCTCGAATCCTGCCTCGGGCATGGATGTGTGTGATGTCCTTAGGTTAGTTAGGTTTAAGTAGTTGTACGTTCTAGGGGACTGGTGACCTCAGATGTCGAGTTCCATAGTGCTCAGAGCCATATGAACCATTTTTGAAGAGATGTTGCTGAACTTTGCAGATAGTTGCCGAAGTATTACCGAAGTATGGCGGCGTTTTCGACCTTTGATACTGTACAAATTACACCTAAGTACCTGCCAGAGGGTTCATCGAACGACCTTCACAATAATCCTCTATTATTCCAATCTCGTGCAATCTCTATTGGAAGCGTTTGAGGTCCGACACGATATTACGAGGTGTCCCATGACTTTTGTCGCCTCAGTGTGTACCATGAATATGGACGAATTCGGTGGTGGCGAGCAGTAAGTTGTTAGTTCCTCAATGGAATGTCCCCGTTTGATTTAGGCTTCAGACCTACCAAAGTGTTCGCCCCCAGTAGCTGAGTCGTAGCCGGCACGGTAGCTCAGCGTGTTCGGTCAGAGAGCCGGTTGACCTATGTAGTAAAAAACTGAGTGGAAGGGTCAACAATCGAACTTGAACGGAACTCGTGTGACGTCCGCAACGACCAAACACAACGATCAACGACGAACAAAATCCAAAAGTTACCAGTCCAGTATAAATTTAACAGCCGGCACGATAACTCAGTGTGTTCGGTCAGAAGGTTAGTTGCCCTCTGTAATAAAAACAAAAAAAAAAAAAACAACTGAGTTAATGGATCAACTACGAACTGAAAGGGGTGTCTTGCGACGTCCGCACCGAGCAGATACAACGAACAAAATGAGACTAAAAAAAAATGGTCACCAAGGGAGAATGTCAATCCTAAGCGCCCGGGTTCGATTCCCGGCTGGGTCGGAAATTTTCTCCGCTCAGGGACTGGGTGTTATGCTGTCCTAATCGTCATCATTTCATCCCCATCGACGCGCAAGTCGCCGAAGTGGCGTCAAATCGAAAGACTCCACCCGGCGAACGGTCTACCCGACGGGAGACCCTAGCTGCACGACCTGCCCAAGTCTAGATGTCTTGAAAAGATTGGATTACTTTTTCATATAGGTTTCATTTGCGCTTACACTGCACTCTATTAATATTACAAGACCACTTTGGCGGTATACAATAATCATCGCACTACCTCCTTGGATGTGCAAATGATAAACATTTCAGCACAGCCGCCAATACTAACTAACCGTAAAACTATCTGCATTCTGTGTGCAGGCAAAGAATACGAAGTGGATTTCTCATTCAGAAATCCCATTTCAGTCTGAATCCTGGCCTTACGTCTACTCTTGCAAATTCGAACCTCAATAAATCGAACTCCTACTCAGCTCCCTCCAAAACACGTAGCTTAATCGAAATGTCACGTCAGAGGGTGCTGGCTAAACACACGAAAAACGTAGATACAGGAACCATCTGGATAACAGTTGTAAATAGTCGTAGCTGTGTTGGGAAACTACCAGAGCTCCAAGCGCTAATAGAAAGCACTGATGCTGAAATGGTTATAGGCTAAAGCCGGATATAAGCTCAGTCGAAGAACCTAACGGTGTTCCGAAAGGATAGGCCAAACACGATTGGTGGTGGCGTGTTTGTTGCTGTCGGAAGTTGTTTAACTTGTCGCGAAATTGAAGTAGATACTTCCTGAGAGTCAGTATCGGCAGAAGTCACTGTTGGCAACCAGTATAAAATAATAATTGGATCCTTTTACCAACCTCCCAATTCAGATGTTAAAGTTGCTGAATGGTTCAAAGAAAACTTGAGTTTGATTTCAAACACGTACCCGAATCATACGATAATAGTCGGTGGTGACTTCAATTTACCCTCGATATGTTGGCGAAAATATATGTTTAATTCCGGAGGTATGCATAAAATGTCATCCGAAATTGTACTAAACGCATTCTCTGAAAATTATTTCGAGCAGTTAGTTCATAAGCCCACACTAATAGTAAACGGTTGTGAAAACACACTTGGACTCTTAGCAGCAAATAACCCTGAGTTAATAACGAGCACCTAAACCAATTAACGGATTAGTAAACACAGGGTTGTCGTAGCGAGATTGAATGTGGTAATCCTCAAATCCTCTGAAAATAAGCGAAAAATATACGTATTCAAAAAAGAAGATAAAAACTCACTTGACATCTTCCTAAGAGACAATCTCTACTCATTCCAAATTAACAATACAGGGTGTTACAAAAAGGTACGGCCAAACTTTCAGGAAACATTCCTCACACACAAAGAAAGAAAGTTTGTTATGCGGACATGCGTCCGGAAACGCTTACTTTCCATGTTAGAGCTCATTTCATTACTTCTCTTCAAATCACATTAATCATGGAATGGAAACACACAGCAACAGAGCGTACTAGCGTGACTTCAAACACTTTGTTACAGGAAATGTTCAAAATGTCCTCCGTTAGCGAGGATACATGCATCCACCCTCCGTCGCACGGAATCCCTGATGCGCTGATGCAGCCCTGGAGAATGGCGTATTGTATAACAGCCGTCCACAATACGAGCACGAAGAGTCTCTACATTTGGTAACGGGGTTGCGTAGACGAGAGCTTTCAAATGCCCCCATAAATGAAAGTCGAGAGGGTTGAGGTCAGGAGAGCGTGGAGGCCACGAAATTGGTCCGCCTCTACCAATCCGTCGGTCACCGAATCTGTTGTAGAGAAGCGTACGAACACCTCAACTGAAATGTGCAGGAGCTCCATCGTGCATGAACCACATGTTGTGTCGTACTTGTAAAGGCACACGTTCTAGCAGTACTGGTAGAGAATCCAGTATGAAATCACGGCGGTGAATCGAGGAAGTACAGTACATACTGACGAAAGTATGAGCTCTAACATGGAAACTAAGCGTTTCCGGACACATATCCACATAACATCTTTTCTTTATTTGTGTGTTAGGAATGTTTCCTGACATTTTGGCCGTACCTTTTTGTAACACCCTGTATAAGTGTAGACCAGATGTGGCTTAAATTCAAAGAAATAGTATCGGCTGTAACTGAGAGATTTATAACAGATAAATTAACAAACGACGGAGGTGATCCTCCTTGGTACACAAAACGCGTTAGAACACTGTTGCAGAAACAACGAAACAAACATTCCGAATTTAAACAGACGCAAAATCCCCAAGATTGGCGATCTTTTACAGAAGGTCGAAACTTAACGCGGTTTTTCAAAGCGAGTTGCCTACAACAGTTTCCACAACGGAACTTTCTCTCGAAACCTGGCAGAAAATCCAAAGAGATTCCGGTCGTATGTGAAGTATGTTAGTGGCAAGAAACAATCAATGCCTTCTCTGCGCGATAGCAATGGAGATACTATCCAAGACATTGCTGCCAAATCAGAGTTACTAAACACAGCCTTCCGAAATGCCTTTACAAACGAAAACGAATTAATATTCCAGAATTCGAGTCGAGAACAGCTGCCAATACGGATAACGCAGAAGTAAATATCCTCGGAGTAGTGAAGCAACTTAAATCACTTAAAAATGCAAGTCCTCTGGTCGAGACTGTATACCAATTAGGTTCCTTTCGGAGTATGCTGATGCATTAGCTCCATAATTAACAATCATATACAGCCGTTCGGTCGACGAAAGATCCGTACCCAAAGACTGGAAAGTTGCACACGTCACACCAATACTCAGGAAAGGTGGTAGCAGTAATCCACTTAACTGCAGGCCCATATCGTTAACGTCGATATGCATCAGGATTTTACAACATATATTGTGTTCGAACATTATGAATTACGTCGAAGAAAAACTGTCTATTGACACACAGTCAACATGGGTTAAGAAAACATCTTTCCTGTGAAACACAACTAGCTCTTTATTTGCACGAAGTGTTGAGTGCCATTGGCAAGCCATTTCAAATTGATTCTGTACTTCTAGATTTCGAAAAGGCTTTTGACATTGTACTACAGAAGCTGCTTGTCGTGGAACTGCGTGCATATGTAGTATCGTCTCAGTTATGGCACTGATTTCATGATTTCCTGTCAGAGAGGTCACAGCTCGTTGTAATTGACTGAAAGTCATCGAGTTAAACAAGTGATTTCTGGCGTTCCCCAAGGCAATGTTGTATGCCCTTTGCATTTCCTTACCTATATAAACGATGTAGGAGACAATCTGAGCAGCCGTCTTAGCTTGTTTGCAGACGACGCTGTCGTTTGTCGCCTAATAAAGTCATCAGAAGATCAAAACAAACTGCAAAACGATTTAGAAAAGATATCTGAATGGTGCGAAAACTGGCAGTGGATCCTAAACAACGAAAAGTGTGAGGTCACCCACATGAGTGCTAAAAGGAATCCGATAAACTTCGATTACACGATAAACCAGTCTGATCTGATAGCCGTAACTAAATACCTAGGACATGTTCTGAGGCATCAAGGGATCACCAATTTAGTACTGGAGGGCAGCGTGGAGGGTAAAAATGGTAGAGGGAGACCAAGAGATGAATACACCAAGCAGATTCAGAAGGCTGTAGGCTGCAGTAGGTGATGGGAGATGAAGAAGCTTGCACAGGATAGGGTAGCATGGAGAGCTGCAGCAAACCAGTCTCAAGAGTGAAGACCACAACAACAAACAACATAGGTATTACAATTACGAACAACTTAAATTGGCAAGAACACATAGAAAATGTTGCGGGGAAGGCTAACCAAAGGTTGCGTTTTATTGGCCGGAAACTTAGAAAAGGTAACAGACCTAATAAGGAGACAGCCTACACTACTCTTGTCCGTCCTCTTTTACAATACTGCTGCGCGGTGTGGGATCCTTACCAGATAGGACTGACGGAGTACATCGAAAAACTTCAAAGAAGGGCAGCACGTTTTGTATTATCGCGAAATATGAGAGAGAGTGTCACAGAAATGATAGAGGATTTGGAATGGAGAACATTAAAACAAAGGCTTTTTTCGCTGCAGAGGAATCGTCTCATGAAATTTCGGTCACTAACTTTCTCCTCTGAATGCGAAAATATTATGTTGGCGCCGACCTACATAGGGGGAAACGATCACCACGATAAAATAAGGGAAATGAGAGCTCTTAGGGAAAGATATAGGCGTTCGTTTTTTTACCGCGCCCTGTTCCACAATGGAATAACAGAGAATTATTTGTGATGGAGGTTCGATGAACCCTCTGCCAGGCACTTACGTGTGATTTGCAGAATATCCACGTACGTGACCATGTCGATGAAGTATTTAGTTGAGTTTACAACATTTAGATTTGTGTCTCTTATCTTCTAACCGAAATTTAGCAGATTCCTTTTAGTACTCATATGGACGACTTCACAATTTTCATCATTTATGGTCGATGCCGACTTTTCGCTCCTTACAGATACGTTGTCTAAATGATTTTGCAATTGGTTTTGATCTTCTGATGACTTTACTAGAGAGTGAATGACAGCGTCATCTAATAGGGCTGCTCAGATTGTCTCCTAAACTGTTTATGTAGATTGCAAACAGTAGACCGTGTACAGCAATTGCTTAGGGAACGCCAGATATTACATCTGTTTTACTCAATGACTTTAAGTCAATCGTTACGAACAGTGACCTCTCTGACAGGAAATCACGAACCCAGTCGTACAACTGAGACGATACTGCGTAGGCACGCAATTTCATTAGAAGTCGCTTCTACGATACAGTGTCAAAAATGGTTCAAATGGCTCTGAGCACAATGCGACTTAACATCTGAGGTCATCAGTCCCCTAGAACTTAGAACTACTAAAACCTAAGGACATCACACACACCCATGCCCGAGGCAGGATTCGAACCTGCGACCGTAGCGGTCGCGCGGTTCCGGGCTGCAGCTCCTACAAGCACATGGTCACACCGGCCGGTGATACAGTGACAAAAGCCTTCTAGAAATCTAAAAATGTGGAATCAACTTGAGTACCCCTATTGATTGCAGTGATTACATCGAGTGAATAAAGGTTTGCTGTATTTCACATGCATGAAATTTTCTGAATTCGTCCTGATTAGTTCTACCTAGATCATTTCCCTCGAGGTAACTGATAACGTTGGAGCACAATACAGGGGCAGCCAAAAGTCGCACTACACCCTGTTATGTCAAATTCCTGCAGGAATGGGGAATCCTGAATATTCCAGTAAGGTATGGGTAAGGCTGGCTACCTTTAACGGTTAGCGAACATGAGTGCCATCTTGACATAGACCATCTTGGAATTGGCCATTTTGAGTCTGCCTCCTTTATTTGTCTAGAAAGCGGGTCGTGTGAAAATTCAAATACCTTCAGCATTTTCTGACATGGTCATTCTAAAATACACTACTGGCCATTAAAATTGCTACACCAAGAAGAAATGCAGATGGTAAACGGTTTTCCATTGGACAAATATTTCATACTTGAACTGACATTTTGACGCAATTTGGGTGCATAGATCCTGAGAAATCAGTACCCAGAACAAACAGCTCTGGCTCTAATAACGGCCTCGATACGCCTGGACACTGAGTCAAACAGAGCTCGGATGGCGTGTACAGGTACAGCTGCCCGTGCAGCTTCAACACGATACCACAGTTCATCGAGAGTAGTGACTGGCGTATTGTGACGAGCCAGTTGCACGGCCACCATTGACCAGACGTTTTCAATCGGTGAGAATTCTGGAGAATATGCTGGCCAGGCCAACAGTCGAATATTTTTTGTATCCACAAAGGCCCGTACAGAACCTGCAACGCGCGGTCGTGCATTATCCTGCTGAAATGTAAGGTTTCGGAGGGATCGAATGGAGGGTAGAGCCACGGGTCGTAACACATCTGAAATATAACGTCCACTGTTCAAAGTGCCGTCAATTCGAATAAGAGGTGACGGAGACGTGTAACCGATGGCACCCCATACCATCACGCCAGGTGATACGCCAGTATGGCGATGACGAATACACGCTGCCAACGTGCGTTTACTGGGATGTCGCCAAACACGGATGAGACCATCCTGATGCTGTAAACATAACCTGGATTCATCAGAAAAAATGAAGTTTTGCCATTCGTGCACCCAGGTTCATCGTCGAGTACTCCGTCGCAGGCGCTCCTGTCTGTGATGCAGCGTCAAGGGTAACCGCAGCCACGGTCTTCGAGCTGATAGTCCGTGCTGCTGCAAACGTCGTCGAACTGTTCGTGCAGGTGGTTGTCGTCTTGCAAACGTCTCCATCTGTTGACTCAGGGATCGAGACGTCGCTGCACGATACGTTACAGCCGTGCGGATAAGATGCCTGTCATCTCGACTGCTAGTGATACGAGGCCGTTGGGACCCAGCACAGCGTTCCGTATTACCCTCCTGAACCCACCGATTCCATATTCTGCTAACAGTCATTGGATCTCGACCAACGCGAGCGGCAATGTCGCGATACGATATACCGCAATCGCGATAGGCTACAATCCGACCTTTATCAAAGTCGGAAACGCGATGGTACGCATTTCTCCTCCTTACACGACGCATCACAACAACGTTTCACGAGGCAACGCCGGTCAACTGCTGTTTATGTATGAGAAATCGCTTTTTCGAAACTTTCCTGACGTCAGCACGTTGTAGGTGTCGCCACCGGCGTCAACCTTGTGCGAATGCTCTGGAAAGCGAATCATTTGCATATCACAGCATCTTCTTCTTGTCGGTTAAATTTAGCGCCTGTAGCACGGCATCTTCGTGGTGTAGCAATTTTAATGGCCAGTAGTGTATTTTTTTGAATAACTGAAAACTATTGCCAGAAAATAAAATTGCGGGAGACTTGGTTTTTAAACACGTACAGTTGAGTAACCTGATCAGTTGTAATCGTCATGTGTGTGCTTTCTACAAATGTTAAGCATTGTTCAGTGTTCCGTACCTACAGTGCGTTGTACCTACGCACACACTATGCAAATAGCCTCATGTTCGTTTTTTCCACGTTTAATACCTTGAAATGCAGGTTAGTTGCTAGTTGGTTGGTATTCTTGAATATTCACAACAATCGGTTTACTTTCAGAGAAAGTGATGGTTGATGTCAGTCAGCTGATATTTATCTTGTAAACTTGCAGTGAGTTAGTGCAGTTCCCAACACGTAGGCCTCCAGTAACTTTGGTGTCCTACACAGCAGAAACGAAACCAAGTAAAAACTTACTGATGTTGTCAATAGGAGAGATAAATGCATATTATAATTCCACTAAAGGTGGAATTGATACCACTGATCAAATGGCACGTATGTACACCTGCAAGAGGGGAACAAAGAGATGGCTCCTATCTGTATTTTAATCTCTCATGGACGTCTGTGCTATCAATGCAACCACCATATTCATCCAGAAAACATCCTATATGGAATGTAAAGAAAGCTGGGATGGAACTAGTGAAATTGCAGGTAGAAGAAAGAAGTGTCAATGCAAGAGTGTTATCTAACCAAATTGTTCAATGAATAGAGACTATTCTGCTAAAGAAACTCAAAGAAGTGACAACAGAAGCACGTCAGCCTCCTGCAGGGAAAGGTCGGTGCCATGTTTGTGTAAGAGAAGCTAAAACAAAGAAGCAGAAGTACAACAATCTAAGTAAACCAAAGCAGTATTGTGGACAGTGTCATAAACATGTGTGTAACACACACACAGAAACAAATTGTGGAGTGTGTCTCTTGCCTTGAAGTTGAGGACTCAAAGTAGTCTATTGTATATGAACACATCCGTATTTTGTATTGAAATATGTCAATTTTTTATTCATTCAATACAATATTTATAACAGTTTACAACATTTATAAACCGATGCCTTAGTTAAAATACATAAACCATTTTGAAAGCTGTAAACGTATTTAATACGTGTGGGCTCGCCGAACCCCACCTCAGGCATCCAATTTAGAATAAAAGGCTTGGGCGTCCTGGGGTTAATGTTACAAGTGCCGTCACATTTTGTCAAGGGCAACATGGCTTTAGAGAACATCGTTCTTGTGAAACACAACTGGCTCTTTATTCACATGAAGTGTTGAGTGCTACTGACAAAGGATTTCAGATCGATTCCGTATTTCTGGAATCCCAGAAGGCTTTCGACACTGTACCACACAAGCGGTTTTGTGGTGAAATTACGTGCTTTGAAACTTTCTGGCAGATTAAAACTGTGTGCTGGACCGAGACTCGAACTCTGCATAAGTAGAGCTGTGAGGACGGGGCGTGAGTCGTGCTTGGGTAGCCCAGTTCATAGAGCACTTGCCCGAGAAAGGCAAAGGTCCGGAGTTCGAGTCTTGGTCCGGCACACAGTTTTAATCAAGCAGGAAGTTTCATATCAGCGCACACTCCGCTGCAGAGTGAAAATCTCATTCTGGAAATTACGTGCTTATCGAATATCGTCTCAGTCACGTGACTGCACTTGTGACTTCCTGTCAGAGAGGTCACAGCTCGTAGAAATTGACGGAAATCATCAAGTAAAACAGAAGTTATTTCTGGCGTTCCTTAAGTTTTATAGGCCCTTTGCTGTTCCTCTCTATAGAAACGATTTGAAACACAATCTGAGCAGCCATCTTAGGTTTTTTGCAGATAACGCTGTCGTTTATCGACTAATAAACTCATCAAAAGACCAAAAGAAACTGCAAAACGATTTAGAAAAGATATCGGAATGGTGGGAAAATTTACAGTTGCCCCCAAGTAACGAAAAGTGCGAGGTAATCCACATGAGTGCTAAAATGAATCCGTTAAACTTCGGTTACACGATAAAAGCAGTCAGATGTAAAGGCCGTAAGTTCAACTAAAAACCTTGGTATTTCAATTGCGAACAACCTAAATTGGAAAGAACACACAGAAAATGTTGTTCAAATGGTTCAAATGGCTCTGAGCACTATGGGACTCAACTTCTGAGGTCATCAGTCCCCTAGAACTTAGAACTACTTAACCCTAACTAACCTAAGGACATCACACACATCCATGCCCGAGGCGGGATTCGAACCTGCGACCGTAGCAGTCGCGCGGTTCCGGACTGCGCGCCTAGAACCGCGAGACCACCGCGGCCGGCAAAATGTTGTGGGGAAGGCTAACCAAAGACTGCGTTTTTATTGGCAGGACACTTAGAAAATGTAACAGATCTATTAAAGAGACTGCCTACACTACGCTTGTCCGTCCTCTTTTAGAATACTGCTGCGCGTTGTGGGATCCTTACGAGATAGGACTGACGGAGTACATCGAAAAAGTTCAAAGAAATGCAGCACGTTTTGTATTGTCGCGAAATATGGGAGAGAGTGTTACTGAAATGATACAGGATTTGGGATGGACATCATTAAAAGAAAGGCGTTTTCCGTTGCGACGGAATCTTGTCACGAAATTTCAATCACCAAGTTTCTCCTCCGAATGCGTAAATATTTTGTTGACACCGAGTTACATAGGGAGGAACGAGTACCACGATAAAATAAGGAAAATCAGAGCTCGTACGGAAAGATGTAGGTGTTCGTTCTTTCCGCGCGCTGTACGAGATTGGAATAATAGAGAATTGTGAAGGTGGTTCGATGAACCCTCTGCCAGGCACTTCAATGTGATTTGCTGAGTATCCATGTAGATGTAGACTATGAGGATGCTGGGTATGATGATGTTGATGATGACAGTGGTGATTATGATGGCGATAATCGTGTCGATGATAACATTAATGATAACGCAGTTGACAGTGATGCTATGTCACAGTGTAGGATGCGCTCTCATACCTTTAGTGGCTTCTGCAATCTGCCCCGTTCACACAGTGCAGAAATGAAAGTGGTCGATAACGCAAAAGATGTACCGATGTAGAGGTAGGTGAAGACATTCCAGATGCACTGCACACTAACTTGTAGATCGCGACACATTGGCATGTCAGTTATAAAAGTATGTTGTACAAACATAAACATAACTATACTGCGCCGATTACAAGCGTCCATGCTCCCCACCAGTTGGCAACTGCCGGCTCGCACTGGTAATGGAAAACATGTCACAAACATTTTAAAGCATAAGATTCGATGACGAAGGCATAAGCTCTATCCAAACAGGTCATCCAATAAAACACTAGTAGCGTCCCGCTAGAACGCCGCACATAGCACAATAGCATATCGAAGTTATATATAGTTGACACCAGTGCTGATTTCTGGGGGATGGGTACCCCTAAACCTTTTCGTCATCAAAGTAATTTTTTTACGACGTTGAGAACTTGGAAGAGTGCCAAACATTTACTTCGCGGACGTAGATTTTTTTATTTCATTTTTTCGTGTTGGTAATTGCAATACGAACGATACCATTGCAGTTTTTGGTGGGAAAAGCGATGTCATTGACACGCTATCAATGTAAGTTACACTGTAGTTTTATAGTTAAATAAATTTTCAGCTGTATTAAAAATTGGGTCAGCACGGGATACCACCCATCATCTATGCCATTTCGGGAGCCAAACAAGGTTACAAAAGATTTTGGTAGTGTAGTTTCTACTGTTGTTCATGATAGGTGTGGATGGCTTTTGCTGTATTGTGTCTTTTAGTGGTGTTGTATAGGTTAAAATATGTGTTCGGTAATATTTCCTCGTATTGTTTTGTATGTCGGAGGGTTGATTGGACTCACCTGTTTCATTTGAGGTATATTATGCGTCAATTGAAGGGTACGATACAGTTTTCTTTTATTGCTCAGGGGTTGGTGGGAATCGCATGCTTCATTTGAGGCGATATAAACTGTTTTGTTCGATACCACATTCTCTTGTATGTTTGGGTATTTCTCGGTATCGCCTGCTTCCTTTGAGCTGAAAGTCAACTGAAGAGTCCGATACCAGTTTTTTTTCCAGTTTGGCTTGTTGATTATATCATGGCTAAAAGCAGATGGGTGGTATCCTATGCTTCAGTTATCAGTAATTTTCGCAGCGTTATCTCCAATGTCGGTGTGCCTTCAAACTTTTTTTAGAAAAAAAAACACTGGCTGTAACTGGCAGGACATATATATATATATATATATATATATATATATATATATATATATATATATATATATATATATATATATATAGCGTGTTACAAAAAGGTACGACCAAACTTTCAGTAAACATTCATCACACACAAATAAAGAAAAGATGTTATGTGGACATGTGTCCGGAAACGCTTAATTTCGATTCACCGCCAGTTGGCCCAATTGAAGGAAGGCAATGTTGACTTCGGTGCTTGTGTTGACATGCGACTCATTGCTCTACAGTACTAGCATCATGCACATCAGTACGTAGCATCAACAGGTTAGTGTTCATCACGAACGTGGTTTTGCAGTCAGTGTAATGTTTACAAATGCGGAGTTGGCAGATGCCCATTTGATGTGTGGATTAGCACGGGGCAGTAGCTGTGGCGCGGTACGTTTGTATCGAGACAGGTTTCCAGAACGAAGGTGTCCCGACAGGAAGACGTTCGAAGCAATTGATCGGCGTCTTAGGGAGCACGGAACATTCCAGCCTGTGACTCGCGACTGGAGAAGACGTAGAACGACGAGGACACCTGCAATGGACGAGGCAATTCTTCGTGCAGTTGACGATAACCCTAATGTCAGCGTCACAGAAGTTGCTGCTGTACAAGGTAACGTTGACCACGTCACTGTATGGAGAGTGCTACAGGAGAACCAGTTGTTTCCGTACCGTGTACAGCGTGTGCAGGCACTATCAGCAGCTGATTGGCCTCCACGGGTACACTTCTGCGAATGGTTCACCCGACAATGTGTCAATCCTCTTTTCAGTGCAAATGTTCTCTTTACGGATGAGGCTTCATTCCGACGTGATAAAATTGTAAATTTTCACAATCGACATGTGTGGGCTGACGAGAATCCGCACACAATTGTGGAATCACGTCATGAATACAGATTTTCTGTGAACGTTTGGACAGGCATTGTCGGTGATGTCTCGATTGGCTCCACGTTCTTCCACCTACGCTCAATGGAGCACGTTGTCATGATGCTAGAACACGTGCCTTTACAAGTACGACACGACATGTGGTTCATGCACGATGGAGTTCCTGCACATTTCAGTCCAAGTGTTCGTACGCTTCTCAACAACAGATTCGGTGACCGACGGATTGGTAGAGGCGGACCAATTCCGTGGCCTCCACGCTCTCCTGACCTCAACCCTCTCGATTTTCATTTATGGGGGCATTTGAAAGCTCTCGTCTACGCAACCCCGATACCAAATGTAGAGACTCTTCGTGCTCGTATTGTGGACGGCTGTGATACAATACGCCATTCTCCAGGGCTGCATCAGCGCATCAAGGATTCCATGCGACGGAGGGTGGATGCACGTATCCTCGCTAACGGAGGACATTTTGAACATTTCCAGTAACAAAGTGTTTGAAGTCACGCTGGTACGTTCTGTTGCTGCGTGTTTCCATTCCATGATTAATGTGATTTGAAGAGAAGTAATAAAATGAGCTCTAACATGGAAAATAAGCGTTTCCGGACACATGTCCACATAAGATTTTCCATGACCCAACAGGTTCCTTTATTGCTGTCCTGTAACATATTTTATTTTTTTTTATTTTCTCAAGGTCAAATAAGGAAAGGACAGGTGCTTTGTTTCAGTTTCTATAATAATGCGTGACATCACCAAGAGCTTTAATCTTTGCACAATTCAGTGCTCCTTTAACCCATACGGACACAGACATTGATTCGTTTACTTTACGACAATTGCGAAATTTTCTTCAGTTATCATACATCGCTTATCCCTCACAGAGGGACTAGGTGAGGAATATATAAAAGTTACAAAACTTTTCAGAACTTTATGAAATAATGCTTTTATGGAAAGTTCAGTTGATGTATGTTGCCAAGATTGATTAATAATGGCCGCGCGGGGTTAGCCGAGTGGTCCAGGGCGCTACAGTCATGGACAATGCGGCTGGTCTACACTCTACATGTCTACTCTGCAATTCACATTTAAGTGCTTGGCAGAGGGTTCATCGAACCACAATCATACTATCTCTCTACTATTCCACTCCCGAACAGCGCGCGGGAAAAACGAACACCTAAACCTTTCTGTTCGAGCTCTGATTTCTCTTATTCTATTTTGATGATCATTCCTACCTACGTAGGTTGGGCTCAACAAAATATTTTCGCATTCCGAAGAGAAAGATGGTGACCGAAATTTCGTAAATAGATCTCGCTGCGAAGAAAAACGTCTTTGCTTTAATGACTTCTGTCCCAACTCGCGTATCATACCTGCCACACTCTCTCCCCTATAACGTGATAATACAAAACGAGCTGCCCTTTTTTGCACCCTTTCGATGTCCTCCGTCAATCCCACCTGGTAAGGATCCCACACCGCGCAGCAATATTCTAACAGAGGACGAACGAGTGTAGTGTAAGCTGTCTCTTTAGTGGACTTGTTGCATCTTCCGAGTGTCCTGCCAATGAAACGCAACCTTTGGCTCGCCTTCCCCACTATATTATCTATGTGGTCTTTCGAACTGAAGTTGATCGTAATTTTAACACCCAGGTACTTAGTTGAACTGACAGCCTCGAGAATTGTACTATTTATCGAGTAATCGAATTCCAACGGATTTCTTTTGGAACTCGTGTGGATCACCTCACACTTTTCGTTATTTAGCGTCAACTGCCACCTGCCACACCGTACGGCAATCTTTTCTAAATCGCTTTGCAACTGATACTGGTCTTCGGGTGACCTCACTAGACGGTAAATTACAGCATCATCTGCGAACAACCTGAGAGAACTGCTCAGATTGTCACCTAGGTCATTTATATAGATCAGGAACAGCAGATGTCCCAGGACGCTTCCCTGGGGAACACCTGATATCACTTCAGTTTTACTCGATGATTTGCCGTCTATTACTACGAACTGCGACCTTCCTGACAGGAAATCACGAATCCAGTCGCACAACTGAGACGATACCCCATAGCTCCGCAGTTTGATTAGAAGTCGCTTGTGAGGAACGGTGTCAAAAGCTTTCCGGAAATCTAGAAATACGGAATCAACTTGGGATCCCCTGTCGATAGCGGCCATTACTTCGTGCGAATAAAGCGCTAGCTGTGTTGCACAAGAGCCATGTTTTCTGAAACCGTGCTGATTACGTGTCAATAGATCGTTCCCTTCGAGGTGATTCATAATGTTTGAATACAGTATATGCTCCAAAACCCTACTGCAAACCGACGGAGGTTCGAGTCCTACGCCGGACGTGGGTGTGTGTGTTTGTTCGTAGGATAATTTAGAATAAGTAGTGTGTAAGCTGTTGGACTGATGACCTCCTAGTTAAGTCGCATAAGATTTCACACACATTTGAACATTTGATTAATAATGTTTTCGTCAATATTTGGAACTTTTTCTTTGGTTCCCAGATAAGTAATTTAATTTGGGTTTACTGAAATCGTGTCACAGAAATAATGTTAACTTAGTTGGCTACAGTAACTAAGCGTTGACAGTGCCCTCTTTTCAAGAATCAACTTGTGCGCCGTCCTCTTCGCGAGGCCAGCAGTGCTCAGTCGTGTGAGATAACAGCTGCGGCGAGAGGCGAACGCCCCCGTAGCCCACACTGCTGGCGCGTGGCTTTGCTGGGCGGTTGCGAAAACGGCGCATTCGACCGTCGCGAAATGTTGGGCGAGGGCCGGAGCCCCCCCCCCCCCCCCCCCCCCCGTCTGTGGCGCAACGCACGGCGCGCGTCAGCTGTTTTCGGGCGCGCGGCGCTGACTGCGCGTGCGAGAACGGCGAAGCGAGGGGTCATTGGAACCGTCGGCGCATGCGCAGTCAGCGCTCCCGCCACGCGTCGAACAATCGCGCATCGTGCTGACATCAAAATTGTTGGCTGTTTGAACCGCCGCGCGGGACGGGAAAGAAGGGCAAGTCGTACAGCGAGTTTAACATTCGCAGTATCAAAATGGTGGGGCACAGGGAAGAGGAAGGTACTTTGTGCCCACCTTTCGAAAATATTCTATTGTCGTTTCTAACAAATTCTTCCACCTGATTCCAAAAATGGTTTAAATTTTCCGTTAAAATTAATCCAAAAATTTAAGTCTCCGTAGGAGATATCATTTCCCCCTATGAATGTCATATTCAACATTTTCAAGTTCAGGACCTTACTTAAACATCAGTACTATTTTAAGAAGTGTGTTGTGAGTAACAGTCAACAATGGTTTACGAAACTGGTCTTTTCAATTTTTTTTTTCAGGATACGCTTGAAGGATCCCCCCCCTCCTTCCCCACTCATTGTAGTAGCCTAAACGTTACTCGAAATCTACATTCACATCTTCATATACATGGTTACTTTGCAAATCACACCCAAGTGCCTGGCAGAGGGTTCATCGAATTCTCTAATATTCCGTCCTCCGACAGCGCGCACGGAACAAACGCTCCTGCACCCAAAATTTTTGTTAATCCAACATCGAGGTCGCAATCTCCTTTGTCGACATGAGCTCTCAAAAACAATTACGCTGTTATCCCTAAGGTAGCTTAATCTTATGAGCATAAATTATGGATGGAAACAACAAACGTAAATCTATAATATAATAATGAAGAGTTTATTTATTCTGCATGTCACCCCAACAAAACATCATCATTAAATGTAGAAAGACAAACAAAAAACTATATAAAAGTAAAATGTTAAGCTGTATTTCTCTGTGTGAGATCCGATCTCCCGTGTTTGATTATGATGATCTTTTCTCCCTATGTACACCGGCGAGAACAAAAAAATTTTTGCATTCGGAGAAGTAAGTTGTTGACTGAGATTTCGTGGGAAGATCCCGGCCGCCACGAGAAACGCCTTTGTTTGAATGACTGCCACTCCAAATCCTGCATGTAGTCCCTGACACTCGCTCCCCAGTTTCTCGATAATGCAACACGTGCTGCCCTTGTTTGAACATTCTCATTGTACTCTGTTTAGGGATCCCAAACCGTGCAGCAGTATCCCAAAAGAGAACGGACAAGCGTAGCTGTAGTCTCTTCGAGTAGATCTGTTCCATCTCTTACGTGTTCTACCAGTAAATGGCAGTCTTCGGTTTGTCTTACCCACAACATATTGTATGTGTTCTTGAAAATTTAGATTGTTCGTAATTGTAATTACCAGGTATTTAGTTGAATTTACTGCTTTGAGATTAGACTGATTTATCGAGTAACCCAAGGTTAACGGATTCCTTTTAGCTTTCACGTGGATAACTTCACACTTTTCGTTATTTAGGGTCAACTGCCAATTTTCGCGCCATTCAGATATCTTTTCTAAATCGTTTTGGTCTTCTGATGACTTTACTAGTCGATAAACGACAGCGTCATCTGCAAACAACCGAAGACGGCTGCTCAGATTGCCTCCCAAATCGCTTATATAGGCAAGGAACAGCAAAGGGCCTATAACACTTCCTTGGAGAACACCAGAAACCACTTCTGTTTGACTCGGTGACTTTCACTCAGTTACTACGAACTGTGACCTCTCTGACAGGAAATCGCAAATCCAGTCACATAACTGAGACAATATTCGTAAGCAGGCAATTTCACCACAAGCCGGTTGTGCGGTACAGTGTCAAAAGCCTTTTGGAAATCCAGAAATACGGAATCGATCTGAAATCCCTTGTCAAAAACATTCAACAATCCATGTGTGCAAAGAGCTAGTTGTGTTTCGCAAGAAAGATGTTTTCTAAACGCATGTTGACTGTGTGTCAATAGAGCGTTCCCTTCCAGGTAATTCATAATGTTCGAACACAACATATGTTGTAAAATCCTGCTGCATACCGACGTTAGCGATATGGGCCTGTAGTTTAGTGGATTACTCCTACCTTTCTTGAATACTGGTGTGACCTGTGCATCTCTCTAGCCTTTGGGTACGGATCTATTGTCGAGTGAACGGCTGTATATGATTGTTAAGTATGGAGCTAATGCATCAGCATACTGCGAAAGGAACCTAATTGGTATAGAATCTGGACCGGAAGACTTGCTTTTGTTAAGTGATTTATAGTGCTTCAATACTCTGAGGATACCTAATTGTAAGTTACTCATGTTGGCAGCTCTTCTTCATTCGAATTCCGGAATTATTTACTTCGTCTTGTTTGCTAGTAAAATGCTGTCTGCTACGAGATATTTTCATTTTCTGGACCCTACTAATACATCGGTGTCGCTTTAAAAATTTTCTTAAGATAGGGCAACAACAATTAACGAATTTAGCTTTTTAATATTTTTTTCAGGGCCGGGATAAAGTACCGTCCCCACCTGGTAATGGGCGCTGTGATAAACGCGTTGGTGTTGCTAAGGTTGGCCATTGGACATACAACTCACAAAAATACCCGAGAACGATCTTTAAGACCCCTATCTCAGAACAAATACAGAAAGCTGTTTATTAAACGGCATCATCAAACTATGGTGGGTTCGGTGACACGGAATGAATCAAAAGACTTTTATTATGAATTTGTGGCCTTGACGTTTTACGTGCACGAGATATAACGCTGTAAATTACTGTAATATTTTTCTGAGGTCAAATGGCACAATCTAAATTTTACTGGACTTACATTAGAAGTTCTACGCGTGAAAAATATCCAATTTGCAAATAATGGCGGTACGTTTTTATCAAATATATTATGTGCATTTTCTAAATATTTGATAATTTTTTTTTGTCCGATCTTCGAGAGCACATTGAACATTTTGTTTTTCTTTTTTCTGGTCTTCCGATTCGCACATTCTTCGGCCGTTGGCGAGTAACTCCACAACATTTCATTGTTGCTTTTGAAGGCGTAGATTGTCGACCGACTTGTCTATATCAGGATGTGTCACTTCCTCTCCTAACTCTCTGAGGAGAATTCATCTTTTATCTTCCTGGTAGTTGGAATGCTGCTCTGAAAATAAACACAGAGTATTGTTGGATGCTACGTCCATTACATTTGTCCGTAACTGAAAAAGCAGTGTCCTCGACTGTCTCTTTAATTTGTATGTGTGTGACTTCTGACGAAGAGAAGCACTTCCTGATTTGGTTTTATTTTGAATAAAAGCACTTCTGGCACCTTTTTACGTCATTCCTCTACTGTGACACGGTGGTGCAGACAACAATATGCAACCGCTCACTCGACCAAAGATACTTAACCTAAATGCTAGAAAGTCGTGCAGGTCACACCGATAGTCAAGAAAGGAGCTAGCAGAAGCCCTATGAAATGCAGAGTCGTATCACTGACGTAGATCTGCAGTACGATTTCGTTCTTTGGTAATTATTTATTTAAAAAAAAAACTTTCACCCACTATTTTACCCTCTTAGCGGTTTTATAAGTGGGACAATGCTCCAGAATGAACGCTGAAAGGCATAATCAGTCTTAAATGATGATGATGTTGATGATGATGATGATGATGATGAGCGGTTGAATTTCTAAAAATGCTGAAACACGTATTTTTTATTTTCTAGCTCATGAACCAAACAGCAGTTTTCGTAGTTCTAGCTTCAAAATTCCCCAACAACGGCATACTTCCAAAAAGCCTTCCATCCCCAATTTCACACCCTTAACTGTGGAATTTGGGACCCTTTCTTAAACGATGCCTCCGGTATAAGCTTTTATCCTTAGCGGTTTGCGCTGTGCGGTGATGAATCAGAGAATCGCTCTCACCCTATTTCACCCCCTTACCGGTTGAATTTGCGAAAACAGCGAAACACGTATTTTTTTCATCACCAACTGAGAAGCCAAACTCCGATTTTCAAAGACTCAGCTTTAAATACAGCAATGAAACATTTTCATAAAACGTTTTACCTCCTATTTCACTCCCTTTGGGGTTGCATTTCCAAAAACAGTGACATGTGTATGTTTTATTTGTTGCAGAAGAGCAAATACAAATTCTCACACATTTAGTTTCAAAAATTCCAGGAAAACTTCCATCCCTATAGGGGTTGAAATTTCAAAAACGGTGAAACACGTATTTTCTTTATTTCTAAATGATAACACACATTTAAATTTTCATACATTTAACTTTAAAAATGCTTTCATAATAAAATATTTTCATAAAAATCTCATACCTTATTTCCAAAAAAAAAAACATTGAAACACGTATTTTTTATTTGTAATACGTTGCTAAACGTAGCTTTAAAAATACTTTATTAGTTCTTCAATAATGATATATCCTGAAAAAATGCTTTCACCCACTATTTCACCCTAATAGGGTTAAAATTTAAAAAAATCAGAAACGCTTGTTTCTTTAATTCTGATCGAGAAACCTCTAGCTTCAAAATTGCCTTAATAGCATCAGTTAAAAAAAAAAAAACTTCCTTCCCTATTTGGCCCCTTAGGCGTGGAATTTCAAAAAATCTCTTCCTAGCCCTGACTTGTCAAATTGTCTTTAAAACTGTACGACAGGGAAAAACTTTTATGGACGGGGGACTCTTCATTTCTGGTGGAACCTCCTTGTTGTTTTGTCTCAAAGTTCCCATTGTTACAACCTCTTCCTGCGATTATTCTTCAAATATTGCAACACTTGTGAAAAAATTATCCGTTGCAATATTCCTTGAGATTCCTCCCAATGTCTTAGTATTTTTACTGTGGTAGAAGCAATACTGGCTTGTTTTGTGTGACCAATGTGCAAAAATGCATTCATTTCCTCAGATGTAATATTGTGTCTGTTTTTACCTTGATACCGGGGACGTGCCTACCTTCTAAATTAGTACAATGCACGATCTCATCTAACATTCTTTGCGAGGTCAAACACTCCCGTGCGTTCTTAAAGTGACTGTTACCCTACCTGTTACTAGATCATTGGAATTTCCATGATGTCGCGTATTCGAATTCTGTTCCATGGTGGCTGCGTTTTGCTCCACTGCGTTTCATCAAGACCACCAAAGGCTGACCACCATTACTGTCTGAATCAGTCACCCTCCTGATCAAAAAGAGCGTCGTTTTCATGCCGTTCATGAATCGGTGATACAAAATTCCGTTCACTTGTACTTGCTTCAAGATGATGCTCTTTTGGTCCTAACAAAAACATAGAATCCGCTGAAAGTAACAGACAGACGTATGTCGCATATTATTCTATTCATGAAACTAAACTTATGCCCAACTGAAACAATGGGGGCGTAAAGTAATGCACTTCGCTTCCGACAGAATACTCAGTTATAGCTTTCGCTGTACTTCTGACTTAATGAGTGCATGTGTACCGAACTAATTATTCTCAGGAATCTCGAAAGCTCAATGTGCCATTCACAAAGATCTGTTCGAAAGATTCGGTCTAAAAGACGCCTGCCATGCATTACATGTGTTGGAGTCCAGAATTAACAAAGGAAAATAATTAATTTCACTTGTAGCAAATAATGTTTCCGCAAGAGAAAGCCATTTTGTGTTTCCGTGGATTACACAGAACGTAAATTAAAATAAACAATTTTTAAGACAGTATTGGGTAAAAACAGTCTTGGCTGCAATTTTAGTTTTTTTTATTTTTCAACGACGCGTTTCGCATTATTTAGACATATACAGGTTATCTCTCTCTCGTTTTCTTTTTTTTTCCCTCGCTCCTGTGAACGGGAACGCGTTACGCAGATCTTGGTGCCTCTCGCGTCCATCTAGATAAGATAACCTGAAGATGCCTAAATAAGGCGAACGCGTCGTTCAAAAATAAAAAACTAAAATTGCAACCAAGACTGTTTTTAACCAATACTGTTAAGGACTGGTTTGCTGTATGCCACATATGGATATGGATTGGAAGAATTTTTAAGACAGGTTGCTGATAAAATGGAAGATTACCGGATGCAAAACACTGATGGGCGGTCAAAAACTGAACACAGATCGAGCATGACAACAGGAAGGTATAGTGGACTGTAAAAAAAAAAACTGCTACAGCGTCTACAAAAATACATCGACACAAATTCTGATCATATCGAAAAATAGATAAATGTTCAAGCTGTAAACTGTTGTAAACCATTGCAGAAATAAACCGGTCTATGTGCTTATAAAAAAATAGACCTTACTTTTGGGATTAAACTCGTAACAGTTTGTCTCATAAGCTGCAACAAATGATCTCAACGGTTTCACAATCACACAGTTACTCTCTGTTCTGTCAAAACATGCGCTTTTAACGTTTTCGAAGTTGACTCTTGAATTCGTTTGTTGTAACATAGCTCACACACGTTTACTTGTTGTTTTCATTTCTGTGAGACGCCTGCTCTCACAATTCACCACATTTACCGGCGACGGTAAAGTGTTCTTACCACATGAATTATATCTATAATCAATATATAGTATGACAACTGCCAACACTACAGAAGGAGAATAAATGTTTTAATCACCGGACGGATAGTTCATAATGATGTGAAAAACAAATCAATAAATAAAAATGTTGAACACAGCTTGACAGTCCGCCATGTTCCTTTATCCAAGACACCTTCTCTGTTTGACGCTGAATTTATTGCGCTTCTTCTTCTTCTGCCCTCCACTGTTTCTGCTTTTTTTCCAGTCCAGTACACCTTCTTGCTCTAAATCTGCAATGCTGAGTTTACATAATTATTTTTTTTAAATTTTTTTTATTGTTTATTGTTCTGCCCGCTAGGCAGGCCTTTACATAATGTTTGCTACCTGGCACTGTCTTCCCCCATTCGTTTTGTCATTACGTAACCGCTTTGCACTTTCACCTTATCTTCGTCCTTCCACCACCGCGTCTAAAGCACTTGGAGTAAACATTATCCATTAACCATATTGCACTGGCTGTGTTATTGAGAAGAACGAAGCATGCATGTCTGTAGAAACATTTGTGGCGGTAATTTTGAAGTTGATGAAAAGATGCGCTCTCTGACCGCTAGATAGCGATAACATCTGTGACAACGATAATAGATAGCGACGCCAGAGATTATTATTAATGAGCAATCCAGCGCGCACTAATGAACTAGTAGCTGTCTGTCTATGTTGAGATATGAAGGAGACTAGACGCATGTGTAAAAAATGTACGCACGCCGAGTATTATTAACCTTGTGAATGTTTTACGTAAAGATTTTATGTGTGAAAATATATTCAGCACAGTTTTAAAAAGTTGTTTGAATATTTATTTATTAGTCCTGCGTAACAAAATTTTAGACGATCGTCAAGACCATTAAGGACACAAGTAATAATGGAAACGTGTGACCGCAGCGTTGAAGAGACATAAAAAATAATTTGAAGGAGGGACATAAGAACATTTTTAATTTTTATATCTACGTATTCATGACGAAGTCTTGCTGTTCAGTTTTTTCTTCATTAGCTGCGGTGACTGTTCGGATAGCCGAAACCCCTGTTTTATTTCAGAATAATCTTAAAAAGTGATTTAACCCTTTAAATAGTATTTGGCTTATCATTTCCAAATTCTTTTTCCCAATAATTACCCTACACATTTGCATCGTTCTTCTTAACAACGCAGGCGGTGCAAAATCGCATTTATCGGCCGATACCAGCCAGCAACTTTCATTAAACATGTGGTTCCATGTACGGAAATTACATGTATGTGTACGATCGCGGGTTGTAAAGCTGGGTCCCGGCGGAGGTTTGAGTCCTCCCTCGGGCATCGGTCTGTGTGTTTGTCCTTAGGATAATTTAGGTTAAGTAGTGTGTAAGCTTAGGGACTGATGGCCTTAGCAGTTAAGTCCCATAAGATTTCACACACATTTGAACATTTTTTTGTGAAGCTGGAACGAAGGCATAAGGAAGTTTGGGTCTGGCACGATAACTCAACGTGTTCGATCAGAGACTTCAGTAATAAAAGAACAAAGGTATATGAACGACAATGAAATACATGGGATGTGTTGTGACACCGCTACGACCAAATACAACGGGAACAAAAGCCGTTAAGGCGACTGATTGCGAAACCCGGCAAATCCGGGTTGGAGTCCCGGGCCGACACAAATGTTCATTGTCACCAGCGCCTCAGACAGCTGGCGGTTAGTACGCATAAGCAACAGCGAATACTTTTCATGCATTGACATCTTAGTATCAAAAAAATTATTTCTTCCATTTTGAAATACTTTATTTTCATTAGGCGTAGTTTCCTGGCAGGTCCACAGCTGTTAAATTATTTGTAATGGAAATAAACTCTCCGTAATTTCACTTTATTTTTATACTATGTGCTGCAGGTGGTTGGAAAGTACCCGCTTCGCTACGATTTTTATTCCTTTTCTGAACTGAACTGAATACACAGGTGTCCATTTAATCATCTCATTTGTATACCATTTAGCTCATGCAAAGTATATTGTTATAGATTACATTTACTGTTCTGCGTTTGGGTACAAAGGGACATGAATTTTGTGCTCGTCCAAGACGCTGCGTACATGATTGTCCGTGAACGAAATACCATTCTTTTAATCACTCCGCCACGTGCAATGATACTGTAGGTTAACCTTACCGGAAATCAAGGCTATTTACAGATGAAACTATAAGATCCATAAAATGGGTGGAATTCGTGGAGTGAATACTGACTTGCCTTTCTGCTTTTCCGGTTAATATTTTCCCTTCTGTGATGCTGTTTCCACGCCGTTTTTCGAGTACAGAGAGAACACTGAACAGCTTCAAACGTGTGATTACAAGGCGAATGAGTTAATGTCCTCAATATCGACGTTGAGCATTTAAGGGAGAAAAATCAGAGAAAAGGTTTGAAATTGTGTTTAAAGCTTGCAGGAAGTTGCTTAAGTGTTATCATCCCCAAACACTGGATTAGTGTAGTGCGAAATTTGTGCTGTGTTTTAAGCGAAACCTAGTACCTCACACATCTCAGTGTTTACGTCATCATATCTTCTGAACTGTGTGTCGTACAATGATAAAATTTTGCAAGTATATTCAGTGTTGCGAATAGAGTTAGGAGCAAAGCAGTAATAAATTTAAACACGTGAAGTGGCGATTGTACTGCACCAGCAGAGAAAAGGTAATACGTGATAAATTTTTTGCTTTCATGATTCTGTGAGACATGTCAGCGAGAAAAAGTTTACTAAAAGTTTGAAATCATTTTTGAAGTAATTTGGAAGTTGGGGAGTGCTCTCTTCTCAAGTACGCGACGAATATTTGTCGGCTTCATTGCCTCAAATATAACGGATGTGTTCAAATAATTCCGGAAAGTTCCTATTTTCACGCCTGTGGTGTGTTGGAGCGAAATGCGGTGAGATCTGTCGCCGTGGTTACCCATATACTATTCTCACTTTTTATTAGAACATTATTGCACACTATTGGTACCCTTCTGTATGTATGGAGGCAAGATTACCTGAGTGTGGCTGGAGACTGTACAATGCTCTTGATGAAAACAGTAAAATAATACAACCACTTTCAGAAAAGTAGCATTCACATGAGAGGACAGGTTGTTGTTTTATCATTTGTTTACATTTCTTTTTTAATAGGCGTCTCAAAATCCACGTTGAATTATGAAATTGCGGATACAGCGTGGGAATGAATGTTCTAAATGATGTGCTCACACGAGTCGTTTCTTACACTACTGGCCATTAAAATTGCTACACCACGAAGATGACATGCTACAGATGAGAAATTTAACCGACAGGAAGAAGATGCTGTGATATGCAGATAATTAAATTTTCAGAGCATTCACACAAGGCTGGAGCCGGTGGCGACACCTACAACGTGCTGACATGAGGAAAGTTTCCAACCGATTTCTCCTACACAAACAGCAGTTGACCGGCGTTTCCTGGTGAAACGTTGTTGTGATGCCTCGTGTAAAGACGACAAATGCGTACCATCACGTTTCCGACTTTGATAAAGGTCGGATTGTAGCCTATCGCGATTGCGGTTTACCGTATCGCGACATTACTGCTCGCGTTGGTCGAGATCCAATGACTGTTAGCACAATATACTAATCGGTGGATTCAGGAGGGTGATACGGAACGCTGGATCCCAACGGCCTCGTATCACTAGCAGTCGAGATGACAGGCATCTTATCCGCACGGCTGTAACGGATCGTGCAGTTCGACGACGTTTGCAGCAGCACGGACTCTCAGCTCGTAGACCGTGGCTGCGGTTACCCTTGACGCTGCATCACGGGCAGGAGCGCCTGCGATGGTGTACTCGACGACGAACCTGGGTGCACGAATGTCAAAATGTCATTTTTTCTGATGAATCCAGTTTCTGTGTACAGCATCACGATGCTAGCATCCGTGTTTGGCGACATCGCGGTGTACGCACATTGGAAGCATGTATTCGTCATCGACATACTGGCGTATCACCCGACGTGATGGTATGGGGTCCCATTGGTTACACGTCTCGGTCACCTCTTCTTCGCACTGACGGAACTTTCAACAGTGGACGTTATATTTCAGATGTGTTACGACCCGTGGCTGTACCCTTCATCCGATCGCTGCGAAACCCTACATTTCAGCTGGCTAATGCACGACCGCATCTTGCAGGGCCTTTCTGGATACAGAAAATGTTCGATTGCCGCCCTGGCCAGCACATTCTCCAGATCTCTCAGCATCTGAATACGTCTGGTCAATGGTGACCGAGCAACTGGCTCGTCACAATACGCCATCACTACTCTCGATGAACTGTGGTATCGTGTTGAAGCTGCACGGGCAGCTGTACCTGTACACGCCATCCGAGCTGTGTTTGACTCAGGCGTATCGAGGCCGTTATTAAGGCCAGAGGTGGTTGTTCTGGGCACTGATTTCTCAGGATCTGTGCACCCACATTGCGTGAAAATGTAATCACACGTCAGTTCTAGTATAAAATATTTGTCCAATGAATACCCATTTATCATCTGCATTTCTTCTCGGTGTAGGAATTTTAATGTCCAGTACTGCAACATTTCAGCTGGATCATGTCTCGATGTCCTGACACAGCACCTTGGAATGCATCGTGTTGCCGCCAAGTCCATCTCACGGCTCATCAGTCTTGACCAGAAAGAACTTCGCCTCGCAATCTGTGAAGAGCTTTTGGATCGCGCAAATGAGAACGAACCGTTCGTTAATAAGGTCATAATTAGGGATGAGATGTGGGTCACCAGTTACGATGTTGAGACAGAGGTTCACTCTTCACAATTGGTCGGGAAACGTTATCAAAGACCTAAAAGTAGTGGTGTCATCGGGTTGTAGAGTTCCTAGATAATAGAACGCAGGATGTCATTCTCAATGGAGAGAAGTCTTCCGAAGTAAGAGTGATTTCTGGTGTGCCGCTGGGCAGTGTCGTAGGACCGTTGCTATTCACAATATACATAAATAACCTTGTGGATGACTTCGGAAGTTCACTGAGGCTTTTTTGCGGATGATGCTGTGGTATATCGAAAGGTTGTAACTATGGGAAATTGTACTGAAATGCAGGAGGATCTGCAGCAAATTGACGCACGGTGCAGGGAATGGTAATTGAATCTCAATGTAGACAAGTGTAATGTGCTGCGAATACATAGAAAGAAAGATCCCTTATCATTTAGCTACAAAATAGCAGGTCAGCAACTGGAAGCAGTTAATTCCATAAATTATCTGGGAGTACGCATTAGGAGCGATTTGAAATGGAATGATAATATGAAGTTGATCGTCGGTAAAGCAGATGCCAGACTGAGATTCATTGGAAGAATCCTAAGGAAATGCAATCCGAAAACTAAGAAAGTAGGTTACAGTACACTTGTTCGCCCACTGCTTGAATACTGCTCAGCTGTGTGGGATCCGTATCAGACAGGGTTGATAGAAGAGATAGAGAAGATCCGACGGAGAGCAGCGCGCTTCGTTACAGGGTCATTTAGTAATTGCGAAAGCGTTACGGAGATGATAGATAAACTCCAGTGGAAGACTCTGCAGGAGAGACGCTCAGTAGCTCGGTACGGGCTTTTGTTAAAGTTTCGAGAACATACCTTCACCTAAGGGTCAAGCAGTTAATTGCTCCCTCCTACGTATATCTCGCGAAGAGACCGTGAGGATAAAATCAGAGAGATCAGAGCCCACACAGAGGCATACCTACAATCCTTCTTTCCACGAAGAATACGAGACTGGAATAGAAGGGAGAACCGACAGTCAAGGTACCCTCCGCCACACACCGTCAGGTCGCTTACGGAGTATGGATGTAGATGCGCCACTGGTTTGTGGGCGCGCAGTTGGCGCCGGATAGCGTTCGACGTGTGCTCAAAAAATGGTTCAAATGGCTCTGAGCACTATGGGACTTAACTTCTGAGGTCATCAGTCCCCTAGAACTTAGAACTACTTAAACCTAACTAACCTCAGGACATCACACACATCCATGCCCGAGGCAGGATTCGAACCTGCGACCGTAGCAGTCGCGCGGTTTATGACTGAAGCGCCTAGATCCGCTCGGCCACCGCTGTCGCCGACGTGTGCCCCATCGGGTTCAGATCACGGGAATTTGGTGTCCAATACACCTATCTGTGTCCAGTATGGTACTCCTCAAATCACCCTAGCTCATGGTGTTGTCCTTCTAACATGGGGAGTTATCCTGCCGGAAGATACCACATCAAGTGCGAAGGGATGCACACGGTCCATACCAATGTTGATGTAGTCAACAGCTCTGGCTGGTGGCTTCGATTTTTACCAGAGGTCCCATGGAAGAAGAGATGGATGTCGCTCGTGGCGTAACACTGCGCCAACTACCTGAGAGTGTTGCGTGGCGAGGTTGCTGGTATAGACACGTGCGTCCGTCATATCTCCACGCAGGTACCTGAACTGACTGGCCTGCATATTTCAGATGATAATGTTCACTCTCTACAGTAGAGCGCTGCTCGAGGATCCGTCGAGATCAGAATCTAGATTAATGACTGTAACGGTGTAGAATAATGAAGTCTGAGGGAGTTAGTGATCGAATAATACCGCGCACCTATTCTGTAGTAATACCACTTTTAATTTTCGTAATATCCTTCGTGGTGGTTACCTACACGATCAGTTATCGTCCATCTGGGCCGTATGCAGATTACAACGGCCTTACACTCGCGTATCGCGCCAAAACAATGACAATTACTTTTAACACACTGTAAACAGTGCCACAGCCCAACTGATAGGGCATATTCTACCATGATCAGCTGGATCTATGCCCTACATAGATCGCTATGTATACAGACTTCATCTCGTATTCAAGAGAAGTAAAAGCCGGCCGCTGTGGCCGAGCGGTTCTAGGCGCTTCAGTCCGGAACCGCGCTGCTACTACGGTTGCAGGTTCGAATCCTGCCTCAGGCATGGATGTGTGTGCTGTCCTTAGGTTAGTAAGGTTTTAGTGCTAATTTCTAGGGGACTGATGACCTCAGATGTTAAGTCCCACAGTACTTGGAGCCATTTGAATTTGAAAGAAGTAAAAACCTAACCGACGAAAAAAAGCTGAACGAAGCGAAAATGAGCGTAAGGACAGCAATGAGAGAAGCGTTCAATGATTTTGAAAGTAAGACATTGCCAACCGGCCTCAGGGAAAGCCCTAAGAGGTTTTGGTCTCCTGTTCATTTTCTCAGCGACCACACCGGCACCGAAACGGAACACAGAAAAGGCCAGTGAATTGTTTCACCTCCTTTCAATCGTCATGCGAACGTGGAAATGGCAGATATTGAGATAACTGATCGCGGAATTGAGAAGGAACTACAATCGCATAGTAGTGGAAATGCTATAGGACCAGATGAGATACCTATACGATTCTATAAAGATTGTGCGAAAGAACTTGCTCCCTTTCTAGCAGTAATTTATCGTAGACGGCTTGAGCAGCGAAAGGTATCTAACGACTGAAAAAAAAAGCGCTGGTCATTCCTGTTTTTAAGAAAGGTCGTAAGAAAGATCCACAGAATTGTAGACCTATATCGTTGACCTCCGTCTGTTGCAGCATTGTGGAACATGTTATTTGCTCAAGAAGTATGACATTTTTGAAAAATGAACAGCTTCTCTATAAAAATCAACACGGATTCGGCAAACAGAGACCCTGCGAAACTCAGCTCGCTCTGTTCCTCCGTGAGATCCACAGCGCAGTGGACAACGGCGCTCAGGCTGATGCCGTGTTCCTCGACTTCAGTGGCGCATCTGACACCGTCCAGCATTGCCGGCGAATGAAAAAAATACTACCTTACGGAGTATCAGAAAAGACCTGCCATTGGATTCAATACTTTCTCGCAGACAAAACTGAACACGGCTCTCTTAACGGAACTAAATCGACAGATGTGTTGGTAATATCCGAAGTACCACAGGGAAGTGTGATAGAACCGTCGCTGTTCACAATATATATAAATGGTCTGGCAGAAAGTGTCAGATGCTCTTTTAGGCTATTCATAGATGATGCAGTTGCTTATACCAAAGTAGAAAGAATTTGCAGAACGACCTGCAGAGAACTGATGAATGGTGCAGACTCTGGCAGTTTACCCTGAACGTAAATAAATGTAACATACTGCGCATACATAGGAAAAGAAATCCACTACTGTACAGCTACACTATTGATGACAAACAGCGGAGACGCCGTCTGCCATAAAATATCTATGCGTAACTATCGAGAGCGACCTTATGTGGAATGACCACATAAAACAGATAGTGGCAGATATTAGACTCAAATTCATCAGAAGAATGTTAATGTAAGTCACCGACCAAAGAAGTGGCTTATAAGGCGCTTGTTCGCCCGATTCTTGAGTATTGTTCATTTGTCTGGGATCCCTATGAGGCAAGACATAGAGGAGATAGAGAAGACCCAACGGCGACGGGCGCGGTTCGTCACGGGATCGTTCAGCTGGCGAGAGAGCGTTACGGAGATGCTAAACAAACTCCACGTGCAGGCGTTACAAGAGAGGCGTTGTGCATCACGGAGAGAGTTACTACTGAAACTTCGGGACAGCACTTTTCAGGAGGAGTCGGACAACATATTAATTCCCATACTTCCCCCTCCCCCACATACATCTCACGTACTAACCACGAGGAGAAAATTCGAGAAATTGGAGTCAATACAGAGCCTTACCGACAATCATCCTTCCCACGCACTATTCGCGAGTGGAATAGGGTTGGAGGGATCAGATAGTGGTACCGAAAGCACCCTCCGCCACACACCATTAGCTGTGTTGCGGAGTATGGTGTAGGTGTAGACACGCAACGGCTCACCTACACTGTCCGTTCCCGACTGACGCTTCGTTACCAGGACACAGGTTAGGGAAGACGTTCCTTGTGTCTTGGGCCAATCAGAGTCCTGCGTTTTGTTGCCCTGTGGGACCGACCAATGGGCGCCTTTTACGTGGCTGATGTAAGGCCACGTCACCGAAGACACGATGCTCTCTGTTCCCCAGTTTATTTATCCTCTTCCCCCCCCCCCCCCCACCCCCCCAAACACACACAGTTCAGTGGCAACATATTGCCCAACAGTTCGTAATCTTCGGTATCACTCATTGAGTACTCCCTTAAGGTGTCAAGGCAAATCCAACACCTTCCATGAAAACCCTGACATGATAGCAGATCCGGCAGTATGTCACATAGCTCCAAATAAATCGTGACATTATGTTAACCAAAGTAATACGAGTAACGAGTGAGCAAATGGAATACCACAGACTAACACAAGAATGCCTAAATGCATGTCATACCTTCCCACCATGAGACAGACGCAGTTCCGAGAGGAGAAACGAGAACAGAAGCCGAGATCCGAACCGTGTTAAGCTAGAAGGCCCTACGGTAAGGGACGGACACCCACGTCGCCAGCTGACCGCCAAAACCACCCCCCAGCGCATGTTAAAAGCTAGAGCTCTCCGGAAGAACAGTATAGATCTTACGATAACACTAAAAGGGCCACACCAGCCCTAAGTTTTAGCGTGACACTTTTTCGCGTCTCTGTTACGTTGCAAACGTTAAAAACATTGCCCCACCACGAAAAGTATAACGTTTCTGATTGGGTAGACAGAATTTTTTAGGCGTAGCTTAAGGTTGACATTGGGACCCTGATTGGTTAGTTGAAAACACAGCCAGATAGCTTTTTTTAAACCAACTTCGGTAAATTGTAGTAAGGAGAAGGTAGGAGAGAGTTGCTTCCGAGACGGTGAGGTGAGCGGAGCTGTGCTGCCCGCCAACAATGTAATGAACGCACGCGATGCCGCATAACAGCGCATCAGGCTTCACTCAGAACTCCAGAAGTGTCATCTGTTACACCCCCTTTTTACGTAATACTACTGTTGATCGTCAATTAAATCTCATGGTGTTCACATTTGCCACTTGAAGTAAAAATCTGAAACGCGATGATTTTTCTGTAATATAATTATTGGAAGCTACATGAGCCATTGTAATTTACGACAAGTTAGATAAGTAATTAAAGATAATTGAGGGTCACTGTAGACCATTTTGATAGATTTCTCTTTTGTGAAGCTTAAATTTAACCTAGATTATAGATGTGATATGGCATAGGTCATCCTTCGATCGATTGTAGAACTTGGAAACCCATTCAGGGAATATTCGTTCACATTTTTGTTGAACGCAGTTGGTTTTTACCATCCTGTATTAAAACATTTCCTTTTATCAATAGTGCAATTTATAAACGATGTTTTGTGAGTAGAATAAAATTTCCAATGGTAAACTTAACTGCTTTTTCGACGTTATTTTACCAGCTAACTAAAAATAGGAAAGCCTTGAACCCTTTCCACTATATTTAGTTAGTATTAAGATTCTTTTACAGGGAGTGCAGTGGAGCTGACGCTGAGATCATTTAGTATTTGGTTACATCATCGCTAGTCTCACTGAACTCTTCTGAACTCTACATGTCATGCGTGGTCTGGCGTCTCCTTACCAGCAGCAGGTCCCAGGTTCAAACTAGACAATTCCCTAAAAAACACGCTCAGAGCGTCGTTGCGCGAAAGTGGTAGGGAGACACGATATAGAACAGACACCAAGCAGAATGTTAGAACCCCTGTTAACATAAACATTATAGCCCGACAATCGATGTGGTGTAGCAAGAAACGTGACTCATACGACCAGGCGACAACTTTCCATTGACATAAGGTCCAATGTCGATGACTCCATGTCCACTGCAGGCCTCTGGGACTCGCCTGCCGCCAGGCCCAAAGCTGGACAGCGTGCGCTGGCCGGTGAGCTGGCGAACACTCGTTCTTCCACCGGCACGGCACTCGGGCGTCACAGCTCCTACACGTGTCGCCTGCTGGCCCCCTCCACACTGGGCAAGCTGCACTCCTACACGTTCTGTCGTGAGGCTCGGACGTCCCACGCTATTGTTGCCTACCAGTGTGTCTCTACATCTACATCTACGTGATTACTCTGCTATTCACATAGAGTCGGAGAATTAGGTTAGAGAATTCCCTCCCTAGGCCCGAAAAGACGCCTCCTGAGACGCGGCAAGGTAGGAGTAGGCAAAATGCAACAGGGAACAACAATATTAATGTGCTAATAGTAAACTGCAGGAGCGTCTATACAAAGGTCGCAGATCTGCTCTCATTAATAAACAGTCACAATGCCCACATAGTGCTAGGGACAGAAAGTTGGTTGAAACCTGATGTAAACAGTAATGAAATTCTATACTCAGATTCGAACATATGCCGCAGAGACAGGCTGGACAGTGTAGGGGGAGGCGTGTTTATAGCATCGAAGGAAATTGACGGAGATTCGAATTGTGAAATGATTTGGGTGAAGGTCACGGTTAAAGCAGGCTCAGACATGGTATTTGGATGTCTCTATAGGCCCCCTGGCTCAGCAGCTGTTGTGGCTGAGCACCTGAAGAATAATTTGCAAAATATTTCGAGTAGATTTCCCCACCATGTTAGAGTTCTGGGTGCAGATTTTAATTTTCCGGGTATAGACTGGGAGACTCAAACGTTCATAACGAGAGGCAGGGACAAAGAATCCAGTGAAATTTTTTAAAGTGCTTTATCTGAAAACTACTTTGAGCAGTTAAACAGAGAACCGACTCGCGGCGATAACATATTAGACCTTCTGGTGACAAACAGACCCGAACTATTTGAATCAGTTAACGCAGAACAGGGAATCGGCGATCATAAAGCGGTTACTGCATCGATGATTTCAGCCGTAAATAGAAATATTAGAAAAGGTAGGAAGATTTTTCTGTTTGGCAAAAGTGACAAAAAGCAGATTTCAGAGTACCTGACATCTCAACACAAAAGCTTTGTCTCAAGTACAGATAGTGTTGAGGATCAGTGGACAAAGTTCAAAACCATCATACAATATGCGTTAGATGAGTATGTGCCAAGCAAGATCGTAAGAGATGGGAAACAGCCACCGTGGTACAACAACCGAGTTATAAAACTGCTGCGGAAGCAAAGGGAACTTCACAGCAAACATAAACATAGCCAAAGCCTTGCAGACAAACAAAAATTACGCGAAGCGAAATGTAGTGTGAGGAGGGCTATGCGAGAGGCTTTCAATGAATTCGAAAGTAAAGTTCTATGTAGTGACTTGGCAGAAAATCCTAAGAAATTTTGGTCCTATCACAAAGCGGTAGGTGGATCAAAACAAAATGTCCAGACACTCTGTGACCAAAATGGTACTGAAACAGAGGGTGACAGACTAACGGCTGAACTATTGAATGACCTGTTTCACAGACGAAGACTGCACTGTACTTCCTTCTCTAGATTGTCGCATAGATGACAAAATGGTAGATATCGAAATAGACGACAGAGGCATAGAGAAACAATTAAAATCGCTCAAAAGAGGAAAGGCCGCTGGACCTGATGGGATACCAGTTCGATTTTACACAGAGTACGCGAAGGAACTTGTCTCCTTCTTGCAGCGGTGTACCGTAGATCTCTAGAAGAGCGTAGCGTTCCAAAGGATTGGAAATGGGCACAGGTCATCCCCGTTTTCAAGAAGGGACGTCGAACAGATGTACAGAACTATAGACCTATTTCTCTACCGTCGATCAGTTGTAGAATTTTGGAACACGTATTATGTTCGAGTATAATGACTTTTCTGGAGACAAGAAATCTACTCTGTAGGAATCAGCATGGGTTTCGAAAAAGCCGATCGTGTGAAACCCAGCTCGCGCTATTCGTCCACGAGACTCAGAGGGCCATAGACACGGGTTCACAGGTAGATGCCGTGTTTCTCGACTTCCGCAAGGCGTTCGACACAGTTCCCCACAGCCGTTTAATGAACGAAGTAAGAGCATACGGACTAACAGACCAATTGTGTGATTGGATTGAAGAGTTTGTAGATAACAGAAAGCAGCATGTCAATCTCAATGGAGAGAAGTCTTCCGAAGTAAGAGTGATTTGAGGTGTGCCGCAGGGGAGTGTCGTGGGACCGTTGCTATTCACAATATACATAAATGACCTTGTGGATGACATCGGAAGTTCACTGAGGCTTTTTTCGGATGATGCTCTGGTATATCGAGAGGTTGCAACAATGGAAAATTGTACTGAGATGCAGGAGGATCTGCAGCGAATTGACGCACGGTGCAGGGAATGGCAATTCAATCTCAATGTAGACAAGTGTAATGTGCTGCGAATACATAGAAAGAAAGATCCCTTATCATTTAGCTACAAAATAGCTGGTCAGCAACTGGAAGCAGTTAATTCCGTAAATTATCTCGGAGTACGCATTAGGAGTGATTTAAAATTTAAAATGGAATGATCATATAAAGTTGATCGTCGGTAAATCAGATGCCAGACTGAGATTCATTGGAAGAATCCTAAGGAAATGCAGTCTAAGAACAAAGGAAGTAGGTTACAGTACGCTTGTTCGCCCACTGCTCGAATACTGCTCAGCAGTGTGGGATCCGTACCAGATAGGGTTGATAGAAGAGATGGAGAAGATCCAACGCTGAGCAGCGCGCTTTGTTACAGGATCATTTAGTAATCGCGAAAGCGTTACGGAGACGATAGATAAACTCCAGTGGAAGACTCTGCAGGAGAGAAGCTCAGTAGCTCCGTACGGGCTTTTGTTAAAGTTTCGAGAACATACGTTCACCGCGGAGTCAAGCAGTATATTGCTCCCTCCTACGTATATCTCGCGAAGAGACCGTGAGGATAAAATGAGAGAGATTAGAGCCCACACAGAGGTATACGGACAATCCTTCTTTCCACGAACAATACGAGACTGGAATAGAAGGGAGAACCGATAGAGGTACTGAAGGTACCCTCCGCCACACATCGTCGGGTGGCCGTGCAGCGTACAGTGACGCCGGGCGTGGAGTAGTTTCCATATGTGAAACTCCCTGGCAGATTAAAACGGTGTGCCGGGCCGAGACTCGAACTCCTGAGTTCGAGTCTCGGGTCCCGAGTTCGAGTCTCGGTCCGGTACACAGCTTTAATCTGCCAGGAAGTTTCATATTAGCGCACACTCCGCTGTAGAGTGAAAATCTCATTCTGGTTTCCGTACGTCTTTGCGGGTTATTTGTGTCGGCATGCCGCGTTAGCTGGCGCCATAAGACGGCAAAAGTCGGCCATCTGTGCTGAGATAGAGGGCGCCCTTGACCGCCGAGGGTCGTGGGTTCAGGGCGCGATAACCCCGCACGGTGGAGGCTCTCTTCCGCAGTGCTGTTCGGAGAGGCGCCCCGCGGGAATGTACGAGTACGTGTGTCTAGCGGCCAACACTCAAGCTGGGTTTAGAAGGGCCACATTTGCGGCTATGTTTGGCCGCAGCGCCGTTTCCGTCAATATTGCTGCGACGTGGCTGCAATACACGCCGAATTTGCTGTGTGGCTGGGCAATATTAGAGATGTTGCTTCCGGCCGCCGTGGCCGAGCGATTCGAGGCGCTCCAGTCCCGAACCGCGTTGCTGCTACGGTCGTATCTTCGAATTCTGCCTCGGTCATGGATGTGTGTGACGTCCTTAGGTTAGTCAGGTTTAAGTAGTTCTAAGTTCTAGGGGACTGATGACCATAGATGTTAAGTCCCGCAGTGGTCAGAGCCATTTGAACCATTTGAGATGATGCTGCAGATAGTTGCCCACGTATTGCCGAGGTAGGGCGGCGTTTTCCACCTTTGATAGTCTACAAATCACACTTAAGTGCCTGGCAGACGGTTCATCGAACCACTTTCACACTAATTCTCTATTATTCCAATCTCGTACAGCGTGCGAAAAAAAACAAAGACCTATGTCTTTCGGAGCAAGCTCTGATTTCCCTTGTTTTATAATGACTATCGTCTGTCCTTATGTAGGTCGGCGTCAACATTCGGAGGACAAAGTTGCTTACTGAAATTTCGAGAGGGTGCTTCACAAATGGCTCTGAGCACTATGGGACTCAACTGCTGTGGTCATTAGTCCCCTAGAACTTAGAACTACTTAAACCTAACTAACCTAAGGACATCACACACATCCATGCCCGAGGCAGGATTCAAACCTGCGACCGTAGCGGTCGCGCGGTCCCAGACTGAAGTGCCTAGAACCGCTCGGCCGGCTTTTCGAAAGGACAAGCGCCTTTCTTTTAATGATGTCCACCCCTAATGCTGTATCATCTCCTTTGTGGCTCACTGACAGCTATTTCTCGGTAGTTCAAATCGTGCTGCTCTTCTTTGAACTTCCTCCGTTAATCCTATCTGGTGAGGATCCCACACCTCCCAGCAGTACTCCAAAAGAGGACGGACAAGCGTAGTGTAGGCAGTCTCCTTAGCAGATCGGTTGCATGTTCCAAGTGTCCTGCCAATAAAACGCAGTCTCTGGTTACCCTTCCCCACAACATTTTCTGCGTGTTCCTTCCAATTTAAATTGTTCGTAATTGTAACTCCTAGGTATTTAGTTGAATTTACGGCTTTTAGATTAGACTGATTTAATGTCTAACGGAACTCCGTGCTTTTTAGCACTCATGGGGATGACATCACACTTTTCGTTATTTAAAGTCAACTGCCACTTTTCGCTCCATTTCGATATTTCTTCTATATCGCTTTGCAGTTTATTTTGATCTTTTGATGACTTTATTAGTCGATAAACGACAGCGTCATCTGCAAACAACCGAAGAGAGCTACTCAGATTGTCTCCCAAATCTTTTATATGGATAAGGGACAGCAAAGGTACTACAACACTACCGTGGGGGACGCCAGATGTGACTTCTGTTTTAGTCGATGACTTTCCGTCAATTTCAACGAACTGTGTGACCTCTTTGACAGGAAAACACGCATCCAGTCACATGACTGAGGCGATATCCTATAAGCAGGCAATTTCACTACAAGCCGCTTGTGTGATGTGCCAAAAGCCTTCCCCAAATCTAGAAATGCGGAGTCGACTTGAAATCCCTTGTGAATAACACTCACCGCTTGGTGTGAGTAAAGAGCTAGCTGTGCTCAACTAGGACGCTGTTTACTATATCCGTGTTGGCTGTCTGTCAATAACACCGTTCTCTTCGAGGTAATTCATAATGTTCGCGCACAATATGAAGGGCTTATTTCAGTAATGGTACAACTCCATTTTTGTTCATTTTGAGATACACAGACCTGAAGTTAAATGAGTGCTGAAAAATCTGCAGTTAAGATACCAGATATATTGAAGCATATGGCTCCTTGCTAGAGATGAACCTTTCTTCCTGTTTGTTTGGCTGATTAATACCAGAAGCATAATAGGCAGAAATATCTTAGAAGAAAGATTAAGGAAAGGCAAACGTACGTTTCTAGCATTTGTAGACTTAGAGAAAGCTTTTGACAATGTTGACTGGAATACTCTCTTTCAAATTCTAAAGGTGGCAGGGGTAAAATAGAGGGAGAGAAAGGCTATTTACAATTTGCACAGAAACCAGATGGCAGTTATAAGAGTCGAGGGGCATGAAAGGGAAGCAGTGGTTGGGAAGGGAGTGAGATAGGTTTGTAGCCTCTCCCCGATGTTATTCAATCTGTATATTGAGCAAGCTGTAAAGGAAACAAAAGAAAAATTAGGAGTAGGTATTAAAATCCATGGAGAATAAATAGAAGCCTTGAGGTTCGCCGATGACATTGTAATTCTGTCAGAGACAGCAAAGGACTCGGAAGAGCAGCTTAACGGAATGGACAGTGTCCTGAAAGGAGGGTATAAGATGAACATCAACAAAAGTAAACCGAGGATAATGGAATGTAGCCGAATTAAGTCGGGTGATGCTGAGGGAAGCAGATTACGAAATGAGACACTTAAAGTAGTGAAGGAGTTTTGTTATTTGGGGAGCAAAATAACTGATGATGGTCGAAATAGAGAGGATATAAAATGTAGACTGGCAATGGGAAGGAAAGCATTTCTAAAGAAGGGAAGTTTGTTAACATCGAGTATTGATTTAAGTGTCAGGAAGTCGTTTCTCAAAGTATTTGTATGGAGTGTAGCCATGTATGGAAATCAAACGTGGATGATAAGTAGTTTAGACAAGAAGAGAATAGAAGCTTTCGAAATGTGGTGGTACAGAAGAATGCGAAAGATTAAATGTGTAGGTCACGTAACTAATGAGGAGGTACTGAATAGAATTGAGGAGAAGAGGAGTTTGTGGCACAACTTGACAAGAAGAAGGGACCAGTTGATAGGACATGTTCTGAGCCATCAAGGGATCACCAATTTAGTGTTGGAGGGCAGCGTGGAGGGTAAAAATCGTAGAGGGAGACCAAGAGATGAATACACTAAGCAGTTTCAGAAGGATGTAGGTTGCAGTAGGTACTGGGAGATGAAGAAGCCTGCACAGGATAGAGTAGCGTGGAGAGCTGCATCAAACCAGTCTCAGGACTGAAGACCACAACAAGAGGCCATTACTAACCAACATGATTTCCCTAAAATTTACAAATTATTCTTAACCATGCTCATTGTGTTACATTCTCTTCTTTTTATTTTTCCTTGATATTTGCATTGTATAAATTATGTTCTCATCGACTAGGTAGTAACGAATTATATGGAACCATTTTAACAATGGTTAAGCATTCAATTCGCTGTAACCTCAGAGGTATCTTTATATATTATGTTCTTTATATTATTTTAAAAAAGTATTAACAACTGTATACCAATAAGTCTGTAACAACTAGAAGTCCTTGCTATTAGATTCAGAAGCACCCGACCCACCTTGCATTTCAAAGCGGTGGGTTACTCTGTATTGTTAATGAAATAAATAAACAAATTACTTGTTGAACACTCCTCGCAATAGTCCGAAGAAGAAATAAGAAAACAAGTATACCTAGCGATGTGGCGCAGTGTTTGGCACACTGGACTCGTATTTGGGAGGACGACGGTTCAATCCCGCGTCCGGCCATCCTGATTTAGGTTTTCCGTGATTTCCGTAAATCGCTCCTGGCAAATGCCGGGATGGTTCCTTTGAAAGGGCACGGCCGACTTCCTTCCCCGTCCTTCCCTAATCCGATGAGACCTCGCTGTTTGGTCTCCTTCCCTAAACCCACCCCAAACCCCCTAAAAAGTGTTGCATTACTCGCCGAACACTCCTCGCAATAACCTAAGCATAAGCCTTTAATTCGTAAACTCAACTTCTAATGCACAGGTTTACTGCTCCAATCGACTGCGGGGAAGAAAGCAAAACGGCGCTTTGTTGTGTATGCAATTCTTCTCACGTTCCATATACGGAGAAACAGTATGTATGGGAGGAACAATTTCTGTATGGTTTAAATGCTATCGTAGCTAAAGGCGACTACAACAGAGAAAACGAACCTGAACATTCTCACACAACAGCATGGTTTTAACGAAAAAAAAAAAAAACTCTGAGCTTACATTGTTGTTTAGCAAAATATTTAGCCTATGTTCGGGCGTATATTTATTGAAATATCGTTTAAAAATTTGAAGTATTTCGGTGAAGAACCTTGGAAACATTTGCTAACAACTTTTTGCCTTTGTATCTTAGTATAAATTTGATAACGAAACGGCTTTCGGCTTTTCAGGCCATCGGTACGTGACAACTGAATATCGCAAGGAGAGATAAAATGGTATGTGATTCACACAGAGCGCGAACATCTCAGGAATCAGCACATTGTAATGCGCACATCGGCAACATCAAAACGAAATATTCACGTAGCGTTGTTGAGTCGTTATCGATTACATTTTCCTCCTTGATCGTAACTTTAATTTACACCTATTTTCCATTTCTGCCACATTTACTTATTTTTATGGCCTGTTGCTGCTAACGATGTTAACCGAAATTCGTCACAGGAAGAAAAGCTATTTCTAATAGGTAACAACTCTAACTCTGTAGATACAGGAATAAGGAATAGCGCAGTAGGCAGTACAGTTGAAGAGGAATGGACATCTCTAAAAAGGGCCATCACAGAAGTTGGGAAGGAAAATATAGGTACAAAGAAGGTAGCTGAAAAGAAACCATGGGTAACAGAAGAAATACTTCAGTTGATTGATGAAAGGAGGAAATACAAACATGTTCCGGGAAAATCAGGAATACAGAAATACAAGTCGCTGAGGAATGAAATAAATGGGAAGTGCAGGGAAGCTAAGACGAAATGGCTGCAGGAAAAATGTGAAGACATCGAAAAAAATATGATTGTCGGAAGGACAGACTCAGCATACAGGAAAGTCAAAACAACCTTTGGTGACATTAAAAGCAACGGTGGTAACATTAAGAGCGCAACGGGAATTCCACTGTTAAATGCAGAGGAGAGAGCAGATAGGTGGAAAGAATATACTGAAAGTCTCTATGAGGGTGAAGATTTGTCTGATGTGATAGAAGAAGAAACAGGAGTCGATTTAGAAGAGATAGGGGATCCAGTATTAGAATCGGAATTTAAAAGAGCTTTGGAGGACTTACAGTCAAATAAGGCAGAAGGGATAGATAACATACCATCAGAATTCCTAAAATCATTAGGGGAAGTGGCAACAAAACGACTATTCACGTTGGTGTGTAGAATATATGACTCTGGCGACATACCATCTGACTTTCGGAAAAGCATCATCCACACAATTCCGAAGACGGCAAGAGCTGACAAGTGCGAGAATTATCGCGCAGTCAGCTTAACAACTCCTGCATCGCAGCTGCTTACAAGAATGATATACGGAAGAATGGAAAAGAAAATTGAGAATGCGCTAGGTGACGATCAGTTTGGCTTTAGGAAAAGTAAAGGGACGAGAGAGGCAATTCTGACGTTACAGCTAATAATGGAAGCAAGGCTAAAGAAAAATCAAGACACGTTCATAGGATTTGTCGACCTGGAAAAAGCGTTCGACAATATAAAATGGTGCAAGCTGTTCGAGATTCTGAAAAAAGTAGGGGTAAGCTATAGGCAGAGACGGGTCATATACAATATGTACAACTACCAAGAGGGAATAATAACAGTGGGCGATCAAGAACGAAGTGCTCGTATTAAGAAGGGAGTAAGACAAGGCTGTAGCCTTTCGCCCCTACTCTTCAATCTGTACATCGAGGAAGCAATGATGGAAATAAAAGAAAGGTTCAGGAGTGGAATTAAAATACAAGGTGAAAGGATATCAATGATTCGATTCGCTGATGACATTGCTATCCTGAGTGAAAGTGAAGAAGAATTAAATGATCTGCTGAACGGAATGAACAGTCTAATGAGTACACAGTATGGTTTGAGAGTAAATCGGAGAAAGACGAAGGTAATGAGAAGTAGTAGAAATGAGAACAGCGAGAAACTTAACATCAGGATTGATGGTCACGAAGTCAATGAAGTTAAGGAATTCTGCTACCTAGGCAGTAAAATAACCAATGACGGACGGAGCAAGGAGGACATCAAAAGCAGACTCGCTATGGCAAAAAAGGCATTTCTGGCCAAGAGAAGTCTACTAATATCAAATACCGGCCTTAATTTGAGGAAGAAATTTCTGAGGATGTACGTCTGGAGTACAGCATTGTATGGTAGTGAAACATGGACTGTGGGAAAACCGGAACAAGAGAATCGAAGCATTTGAGATGTGGTGCTATAGACGAATGTTGAAAATTAGGTGGACTTATAAGGTAAGGAATGAGGAGGTTCTAGGCAGAATCGGAGAGGAAAGGAATATGTGGAAAACACTGATAAGGAGAAGGGACAGGATGATAGGACATCTGCTAAGACATGAGGGAATGACTTCCACGGTACTAGAGGGAGCTGTAGAGGGCAAAAACTGTAGAGGAAGACAGAGATTGGAATACGTCAAGCAAATAATTGAGGACGTAGGTTGCAAGTGTTACTCTGAGATGGAGAGGTTAGGACAGGAAAGGAATTCGTGGCGGGCCGCATCAAACCAGTCAGTAGATTGATAAAAAAAAAAAAAACGCACATACGTCAAATTGTAGCAGCATATAACAGTAAGAGGGACCTTTTTGTGTTGATTACTGTTGAGACACAGTGTGAAGAAGGCGTAAAATAATAGTGCTTACTTATGTGGCTACCGGGCAATAGACTGTTTATGACACGAGTGGTGAATAAATTCAGCAGCGTGGGAGCGTGCTTGTAGTCAGTCTATTGAATGTATATGTATTACATTATTATTACATATTTTTGCCCCTATCACAGTCCTTGAACTTGAATGTTACATATTTATTCAATTTTTATTCCTTGACTGTGTTCGTGTTTCCATTGAACTGTCCATATTTTCACTCTTTTCTCGCTTTCATTTACTTCAGATTTCGTGTTCGTAATTACATACCTGCATTTGTGTCTTTCATTTATCACGTTACTACTGGTTCCTGCTTGTCTCTTATCTCCTTCTATCTGTTGAAGCAAATTAACTTTTTCTTTAATTGAGCTGCTTACTGCATCAGAAATCTTCTTCTTGAGTCTGTTACTCATTCATGTGTTCATAGAATGTCAATCGGTTTTTCCTGATCGTGACTGTGGGTTTGTCTGTCTCTGTGTTCGTATAATTCGTTGATGGTATCTTTCATCCATACACCATCTCTGTGTATTGCTCAAAAGAAAAGAAAAAAAAAAAAAAAAAAAACCTGGGGGTTTTATGTTCTATTTATTCTGTCTCTATTGCGCCTGATGCTCGGATTGTGGTCGTTTGTGAAGATTAGAGAGCTTGTAGTAGTACAACTATATTGTAGTGCCTGAGTTTGACCTGTCTTGATATGTTTCTGTTAATGTAGTTCGTTCATGTGAGTTTGCACCCTTTCTGAAGTTTTCCGTTGTTTCTATGTTGGATGCCATATTGAATGCATACGGGGTGTACACCAAAACAAGAAAAACATGTCTGCTACATATGGGCTGTAAAATGCTTAGCTGACAGCAAACATTTTTATTTCGACGTTTTGGGAGAAGGTAATATGGACCAAACCAAGAAGCAAGTGTCAGGTAAACACGAGGTATAAAATACATACGTCAAGAGTTACGAGCACTACTTTACAAGATCTCACAGCTCTTAAGAGGGGCATTCTTGAGTCCATGTTTACTGGACACTCTTCTTGTTTCGGTAAATACTGTCTCCTCCCAAAATATGGAAAGCAAAGAGCTTGAAGCGGAAGGGATCTGTTTCACAGTATCGAAGATGAACAGGTGCTCGTAGCTCTTAACGTGTGCTTTTTAGAGCTCACGTTCACAGGACAATTTTTCCTTGTTTTGGTATAAGCTACGTTGTCCTCAACGTCTGCAAACGGAATTTAATTACACTCTTTATATTTCCCTCGATACTCGAATTTTTCCACTCTTCTAGTCATTCTATATTTTGTGCGCACAGCTTGTATGGTGTTCTTTCTTTCCAAGCCATTACATTTAGTGTATATATCTCCAGACAACTGTGCCAATTTTAAATTAGTGACAAAACTGCAATGAGTACTTATGAGAACGGAAATGTTTGGTATGTCTAGTACTTTAATTTTCCTACGGATGAAAATGGTCAAATGGCTCTGAGCACTATGGGACTTAATATATGAGGTCAACAGTCCTCTAGAACTTAGAAGTACTTAAACCTAACTAACCTAAGGAGATCACACACATCCATGACCGAGGCAGGATTCGAACCTGCAACCGTAGCAGTTGCGCAGTTCCGGACTGAAGCACCTAGAACCGCTCGGCCACTGCGGCCGACTCCTAAGGGTGAATAAAAATTAAAAAGTAGACTAGTCCAGAAAGTGAAAACCGGAGAATTTACATCGTCAAAAATATTTTCAAGCCTCATAATAAGTTAAGTCAACTACAACGTCATAGCTCAAAAGTAGGTGTTTTTAGCGGATTCTTTAGCTTTGGTGGGGTCGGAAGACATTTCAAAATACTGTCGCAGCAGAATTTTTTGAAGCAAAGACTCAGAAGTACCACCACGTGCTACGCAAAAACCTGTAAAATAGCGTAATACTCCATTTCCATTGTTGTTGTTGTTGTTGTTGTTGTTCAAATAACTTACGGGTTTGCTGCCGTGTGACGTCGTCGAACACCGCCGATATTTCGACAGGAGCACACCCTGCCATTCTCAAGGCACAAATGCAAGGAAGAAGAAATGTGCAAGCTAATTTAATACCTCGGTTCATAGGGGATAAACAAGGAAGATACCACACACAGAACAAGTAGCAACACAAGCAAAGATAACCAACATCAGAAATATCGATAATTACTATTAATCTACAGGTGAGGTAGCACTAATTCTGTCCCTCTGTTTTTTGATGAGAGGCAGAGCCGGATTCCAAGTAGCATTTGAACAAAATCCACCATTTCTGTTAATAAGGTTGCTTGAAAGTTTGATTTCGTCAGAATGGTTATAGCGAGAGGCAGATCAAACGTGCGTTGCGCCATCAGCCTTCTGTGCAACGGGTGAGGGGCGACAGCAACGAGGTGGCACCCAAGGCTACGGCCTTTTTGCCTTACGCAGGAAGCATTTCCAACGGGATTGGCCGTATTTTGCGGAAATATGATGTGAAATGTGTTTTGCGACCACCTTCTAAGATTAAGGCCCTGTTGGGTCCGTAAAAGATGATCTCGGTTTGCTTAAGGCTGGTGTCTATCGTATTCCTTGCAGTTGTGGCATGTCGTATATAGGTCAGACAATCAGGAGTGTGGAAGACCGGTGTACTGAACTTAAGCGTCACACTTCTCCCCTGTGAACCGAGGTATTAAATTTGCTTGCACATTTCTTCTTCCTTGCATTTGCGCCTTGAGAATGGCAGGGTGTGCTCCTGTCGAAATATCGGCGGTGTCCGACGACGTCACCCGGGAGCAAACGCGTAAGTTATCCGAACATTCAATTCGCCAGCAAAAGTTAAGATTGTTGTTGTTGGTGGTGGTGGAGGTGTTGTGGTCTTGTGTCCGAAGACAAGTTTGATGCAGCTATCCACACTACTCTATTCTGTGCAAGCCTCTTCATCCTTCTGAATGTGCTTAATGTGTTCATCTCTTGGTCTCTCTCTATTATTTTTACCCCCTCCTCCCCACTCACGCGTCCCTCTAGTATTAAACTGGTTATTCCTCGATGCCTCTGAAGGTGTCCTACCAACTGACCCCTTCTCCTACTCAGGTTGACACAAATTTCTTGCCTTCCCAGTTCTGTTCAGTGCCTACTCGTTAACTACTCCATCTGCCCATCTAATTTCAGCATTCTCCTGCAGCACTACATTTCAAAAGTTTCTTGTCTAAACTGTCACCCGTCCAGCTTTCACGCATACAAGGCTGCACTGCAGACAAAAACCTCCAGAAATGGTCTTCTAGCGCTTCATTTTATATTCGATGTTAAGAAATTCCTCTTCTTCATAAACGTTTTTCTTGCTATTCCTGGTCTACAATTTTATATGGTCTCTACTTTGATTGTCAGTAGATATTTTACCACCCAAACAGCAACACTCCCATACTATCACCTATTTAATTCGACTGCATTCCATTACCGTTGTTTTGTTTTTGTTTACGTCCGTCTTTGATCTTGCCTTCAAGACACTGCCCTGTTCAACTGCTGTATCAAGTCGTTTGCTGTCTCCCACAGAATTTCAATGTCATCGGCAAACCTCAAAGTTTTTAATTCTTCTCCCTGAACTTTATTTCGTGCTTCAAATTTATCTTTAGTTCCCTTCACTGCTGGCTCAATATACAGGTTGAATAACATCGGGGAGAGGCTACACCCTGTCCCACTCCCTTCTCAACCGTTGCTTCCCTTTCATGCTCCTCGACCCTGTAACTGCCGTCTGGTTTCTGTACAAGTTGCAAATAACCTATCTCTCTCTATGTTTTACCCCTCCACCTGCAGAATTTCAAAGGGAGTATTCCAGTCAAGCTTCCCCTAAGTCTACAAATGTTATAACGGTAGGTTTGCCTTTCTTTAACCTATCTTCTAGGGTACGTCGTGTTCCTACATATTTCCGAAACCTTCTGATCCCCCCCCCCCGAGGTGGGAATCTAGAAAATGGTTCAAATGGCTGTAAGCAGTATGGGACTAAGCACTAAGCTCTGAGCACTATGGGACTTAACATCTGAGGTCGTCAGTCGCCTAGAACTTAGAACTACTTAAACCTAACCAACCTAAGGACATCACACACATCCATGCCCGAGGCAGGATTCGAACCTGCGACCGTAGCGGTCCCGCGGTTCCGGATTGAAGCGCCCAGAACCGCTCGGCCACACCGCCCGGCTTCGGCATGTACCTCTTATTCCTTTCTTCTCTAAATAATTCGTGCCAGCTACTTTTTCATCCATGATTTATTACGCTGATGATTCACTCAAATTCACAGCTCAGTAGTTCTTAATGGGACCTGTCGGTAATACTAACGTAATTATATTTCAGAATTGTTAGGGGCATTATTACAAATCAGATTAATGAATGTAAGGAAATCACATTAATGAATGTAAAGTAAGAACGCGCTATCCACAGAGCTACGGTGGTGGGCAGAGTGAGTAGTGAGTGCGTTTATCTGTGGTTGACCTGCTGGTCAGTCATTTGCGCAGCACTGGGGCATTCTTTTTTAAGGCATAGTAGGGTGCAGATGAGTTTTTGAAAAACTGGGATCTTTCTTCTGTGAATCTGCGAGAAGCTATATAGAATACCTTATTGTGGAGATGAAAATTGATATATAATGATTTCGCGTTCATTTTATTGATGGAGAACGTTTTGGAGGAGTTTTGAACATATATTTGTACAATACTGGCCATTAAAATTGTTACACCACGAAGATGAAGCGCTACAACCGCAAAATTTCACCGACAGGAAGAAGATGCTGTGATATGCAAATTATTAGCTTCTCAGAGCATTCACACAAGGTTGGCGCCGGTGGCGACACCTACAAAGTGCTGACATGCGCAAAACTTCCAACCGATTTCTCATACACGAACAGTCGCTGACCGGCGTTGCCTGGTGAAACGTTGTTGTGATGCCTTGTGTAAGGAGGAGAAATGCGTACCATCACGTTTCCGACTTTGATAAAGGTCGGATTGTAGCCTATCGCGATTGCGGTCTATCGTATGGCGAATGTTTGACTGCTGCCCTGGCCAGCACATTCTCCAGTTTTCGTCTGGTCAATGGTGGCCGAGCAACTGGCTCGTCACAATACGCCAGTCACTACTCCTGATGAACTGTGGTATCCTGTTGAAGCTGCACGGGCAGCTGTACCTGTACACGCCATCCAAGCTCTGTTTGGCTCAATGCCCAGGCGTATCGAGGCCGTTATTACGGCCAGAGGTGGTTGTTCTGGGTACTGATTTCTCAGGATCTACGCACCCAAATTGCGTGAAAATGTAATCAGATGTCAGTTCTAGTATAATATATCTGTCCAATGAATACCCGTTTATCATCTGCAATTCTCCTTGGTGTAGCAATTTTAATGGCCAGTAGTGTAGTTTCTTTGTAATGAGAGATTTATTTTAATTATTTCAGTCTTCTGATTTTCCCCTTTATATATGTTTTTTTTTAAGCCTGTGACTGTGGAAACACTGAGTTTGTTTATAAGTAACTTTTCTGTTACCATTCACGACTTTCTTTTATTCATATTTTACACGACGCGTTCGGGGCAATGATTCGCATTTTCGAGTCTGGATTTCTTTGTACTAAGAGATTTTTGTGTAGCGTGAAATGCGAGGTGTGGTTCTACTTTGATTTGTTGCTTTAACTGCATTATATGACAAACGTGCAATTTTTAGTTAGTCATCGATTTTTATATGTAGTTGGTGGCGAAATTCATTTGAACTTGTACTTACAGTTTTCTTATGGCCCATTTGTGCAGTCTCACACATGCTAAACGTCACCCACAACTTTCAGTGCAGAGTACACAACGTACATAATCAAACAGTTACAAAGATTTTGTTATATGTAGTTGCCAGAGATAATGTTATGGATCCTCCATGGATATGCTTTCGTACAGAAGCTATTTAACTGAACTATATGGATTATAATTTGCTGACATATATTTTACAATGGTGCGGAGTACACATCGAGAATTTGCTCACATAAACAAACACTTACAAAGATGTTTTTATAAGTATTTGCCAGAGATAATGTTACAGGTCCTCCATAGATATGCTTTTGTGCAGAAGGTATGGATTATAAGTTGCTGACAAATTTCTTAGAATGGTGCTGATTTCTATATAAGTGTTACAACTTTTATTTATGTATTTTGTCAAAGCATCTGAAGGAATTCACCGATTCACTTTCAAGTTTTTCGTTTAGCAGTTTGTCGTCATATCTTCTGTAATGTGTATATATTTCGAGTTCTTCTAAAGAATTCATTTTATGTCCTTTATTTAGTCGATGGAGTAGTTTAAAATTTTGCTCTACTTTTCCAAATGGGTGTCCCGTATTACGTAGGGCCTGTGTGTGTACCTATCGCCGATGTGTGTCTGTTACGCGTGTAGACTTTAATGTGCTCTGCGCACCTGCTGTTGAAATTTCGACCTGTCTGTCCCAAGTAGGAAACATGGGACATTTCTGGCATATTACTTCGTATATTCCAGAGACTGAGTATGGATCATGATTATCTCTTCTGCGATATATTGCCAATGTATCGAACATTGTATATTTGCTTTTGTCTTTTTCTTATGTGGTGCGCTTTGTGTTTGTGTGGTTCTTCACTTTGTTCAGAGCCTGTGTCGACCCTGGAAGCAGTATAATCATTAACAACTGCAATCTTTTTCACTATATTTATTTTTTGTTGCATGTTTTCTTGGTTCACAGGAATTTTAGTGGAAAATCTTCTACATCTACATCTATAACTAGATTTATACTCCGCAAGCCACCCAACGGTGTGTGGCGGAGGGCACTTTACGTGCCACTGTCATTACCTCCCTTTCCTGTTCCAGTCGCGTACGGTTCGCGGGAAGAACGACTGCCGGAAAGCCTCCGAGCGCGCTCGAATCTCTCTAATTTTACATTCGTGATCTCCTCGGGAGGTATAAGTAGGGGGAAGCAATATATTCGGTACCTCATCCAGAAACGCACCCTCTCGAAACCTGGCGAGCAAGCTACACCGCGATGCAGAGCGCCTCTCTTGCAGAGTCTGGCACTCGGGTTTGCTAAACATCTCCGTAACGCTATCACGCTTACCAAATAACCCTGTGACGAAACGGGCCGCTCTTCTTTGGACTTTCTCTATCTCCTCCGTCAACCCGACCTGGTACGGATCCCACACTGATGAGCAACACTCGAGTATAGGTCGAACGAGTGTTTTGTAAGCCACCTCCTTTGTTGATAGACTACATTTTCTAAGGGCTCTCCCAATGAATCTCGACCTGGTACCCGCCTTACCGATAATTAATTTTATACGATCATTCCACTTCGAATCGTTCCGCACGCATACTCCCAGATATTTTACAGAAGTAACTGCTACCAGTGTTTGTTCCGCTATCATATAATCATACAATAAAGCAACCTTCTTTCCATGTATTCGCAATACATTACATTTGTCTGTGTTAAGGGTCAGTTGCCACTCCCTGCACCAAGTGCCTATCCGCTGCAGATATTCCTGAATTTCGCTGCAATTTTCTAAGGCTGCAACTTCTCTGTGTACTACAGTATCAGCCGCGAAAGGCCGCATGGGTTGGTATTTCAGTTGCCCTATGTAGCACTGATTTGTATGCTGCCTGCTAATGGATGTTACCCGCCGCTGCATCTGCTAATTTGTATTTGTTGTCAGCACTCACGACGCAAAAAAGGGGAAAAAAAAAGAAAGAGCACGCTGAGCAGGAGGTAAGCCACTTTTATTCCAGAGGAGACGTCACCCGGCGTTTTTATGAGGAAGCAGTGAGCAGCCCAGTGTGTCAGAGTTCGTGCTAGCAAGTACATTACTTTTTAGAGAACAGTTATTTTCTTCCGAGTATAGCAATATTTATTTTTTGTGGATATTCCTAGTGTAACACAACACTTCATATCACGGAACGCTTATAATGTACTTCGGTACTGAGTTTTAGTTATACAGTTGTCATTGAGTACACAATTAGTTTCTTTTGGCATTTAATTACATCCATGTCCTTTAAATCAAATTTTGCATTTCATGTAGTTTCAAGGTTTAATGTCAGGACATTGTCCACAAGCGCAAGATAGCGCGAACAACAGTCACTTTTGCTTAGCAACTAAATACAATGTCTTAAGTATGCGTTCTGGAACGAAATGGATAGTTTCTTGAAAGGAGGATATAAGATTAACATCAACAAAAGCAAAACGAGGATAATGGAATGTAGCCGAATTAAGTCGGGTGACGCTGAGGGAATTAGATTAGGAAATGAGACACTTAAAGTAGTAAAGGAGTTTTGCTATTTGGGGAGCAAAATAACTGATGATGGTCGAAGTAGAGCGGATATAAAATGTAGACTGGCAATGGCAAGGAAAGCGTTTCTCAAGAAGAGAAATTTGCTAACATCGAGTATAGATTTAAGGGTCAGTAAGTCATTTCAGTATTTGTATGGAGTGTAGCCATGTATGGAAATCAAACGTGGATGATAAGTAGTTTAGACAAGAAGAGAATAGAAGCTTTCGAAATGTGGTGTTACAGAAGAATGCTGAAGATTAGATGGGTAGATCACATAACTAATGAGAAAGTATTGAATAGGATTGGGGAGAAGAGAAGTTTGTGGTGCAACTTGACTAAAAGAAGGGATCGGTTGGTAGGACATGTTCTGAGGCATCAAGGGATCACAAATGTAGCATTGGAGGGCAGTGTGGAGGGTAAAAATCGTAGAGGGAGACGAAGAGATGAATACACTAAGCAGATTCACAAGGATGTAGGTTGCAGTAGGTACTAGGAGATGTAGGAGCTTGCACAGGATAGAGTAGCATGGAGAGCTGCATCAAACCAATCTCAGGACTGAAGACCACACCAACAACAAGTACACGTTACAGGAGGAGAAAGTTTTTGAAGTCAATACATTCAGTTTTCTCTTAGACAGACAATATTTTATAGAAAGCTTACTGAATAGCAGAGCCCAATCAGTATGAAACAACTTTCATTTCTATGAGAATGCAGGCTTCCTCGGCGATTCTTGATGATAATATCTTCTCGGGTTGACCAGCCGCCTGAAGATGGCAAGTGAGAATCTTGCTGAAACGTTGCCAGATAACAAAAGCACTGACTCGCCTGCCAACCCGCAAAGATTTTATCAAGTTTTGTTTCGCAAAAATACAAAACGAGCTGGCCTTCTCCGAACTTTTTCGATATCCTTTATCAATCACGTCTGATGCGGATCCCATACCACACAGTAGTACTCCAGAAGAGGTCGGACCCGCACAGAGTAAGCTGTCTCTTTAGTAGGCCTGTCAAATTTTCCAATAAATCGCAGTCTTTGATTCGTTGTCGGCACAAAATAATTTATGTATTGACTTAAATTGTCAAACTTTAGATTTTTGTGATTTATCGTGTAAGTGAAATGCATCGGATTTCATTTAGCACTCCTGTGGATGACATGACACTTTTCACTTTTTAGGGTCAATTCGCACAGTTTTCGCACCATACAGATGTCTTGTCTAAATGATTATCCAATTGATTTTGATCTTCTGATGACATTAAACGACGGTAAACGACAGCACAATCTAAGACGGCCGCTCGGATTATGCAGATCAGGAACAGTAGAGGGCCTATAACACACCCTTGAGGAACACCAGACGTCACTTCTGTTTTAATGGATGACTGTCCATCAGTTATTACGAACTGTGACGTTAAATAACGAGTCCAGTCGCTATATTCCATTGCTGTTGTGGTCTTCTGTCCTGAGACTGGTTTGATGCAGTTCTCCTGCTACTCTATCCTGTGCAAACTCCTTCATCTCCCAGTACCTACTGCAATCTACATCCTTCTGAATCTGCTTAGTGTATTCATCTCTTGGTCACCCTCTACGATTTTTACCCTCCACGCTGCCCTCCAATGCTAAATTTGTGATCCCTTCATGCCTCAGAACACGTCCTACCAACCGATCCCTTCTTCTTGTCAAGTTGTTCCACAAACTTCTCTTCTCCCCAACCCTATTCAATACTTCCTCATTAGTTATGTGACCTACCCATATAATCTTCAGCATTCTTCTGTAGCACCACATTTCGAAATGTGAACTGCATCAAACCAGTCTCAGGACTGAAGACCACAACAACAATATTAAACCTACTCCTGCATTACCCCTATTTGATTTTGTGTTTATAACCCTGTAGTCACCTGACCAGAAGTCTTGTTCCTCCTGCCACCGATCTTCACTGATTCCCAACATATCTAACTTCATCCTATCCTATTTTTAAAAAGAATTGTCTAACCTACCTGCCCGATTAAGGGATCTGACACTCCATGCTCCGATCCGTAGAGCGCCAGTTCTCTTTCTCCTGATAAGGACATCCTACTGAGTAGTCCCCGCCCGGAGATCCGAATGGGGGACTATTTTACCTCCGGAATATTTTACCCAAGAGGATGCCATCATCATTTAACCATACAGTAAAGCTGCATGCCCTCGGGAAAAAATACGGCCGTAGTTTCCCCTTGCTTTCAGCCGTTCGCAGTACCAGCACAGCAAGGCCGTTTTGGTTAGTGTTACAAGGTCAGATCTGTCAATCATCCAGACTGTTGCCCCTGCAACTACTGAAAAGGCTGCTGCCCCTCTTCAGGAACCACACGTTTGTCTGGCCTCTCAACAGATACCCCTCCGTTGTGGTTGCACCTACGGTACGGCCATCTGTATCGCTGAGGCACGCAAGCCTCCCCACCAACGGCAAGGTCCATGGTTCATGGGGGGAGGACTATATTCCATAAGCACGTAATTTCATTATAAGCCGCTTGAGTGGTACAGTGTCAAAAGCCTTCTGCAAATCTAGAATTACAGAATCGATAGCACTCATTACTTTGTGACAATAAAGAGCCAGTTGTGTTCCACAAGAACGATGTTTTCTGAATGCGTGCTGGCTGTTTGTCAATAAACCGTTTTCTTCGAGGCAGTTCATAACGTTCGACCACAGTGAAGTTGCATCAGCAACATACATGCTACAGAGCAGAGGACCTAAGACGGACCCTTGGGGGTGACCCTGTGTTGTCCTCATAATCACACGGTATGTTACTTTGCTAAACATGTCGTGTAGCCGCCTTGCAACCACACGACAGGGAATAACACGAAGCAGCTTACACACTAATCCTTGTCCCGACGCAGAGTCGTACGCTGAAGTCAAGTCTGAAAACGCTACACAAGATTTTGTAGACGCCTCTGAAAATCAGCCAGTGGTGCAGCCTCGATAAGGCTCAATCAACTAGCACAAATGGCGGTCAGATAATCTTCATGACGCCAGTGAGTGGCTGATACAGCTAAAAGAGAGAGCCTACATAAAATGTGAGCACAGACAGTTCGCATAGCGAAGTATTACACTTATATGTCTTGAACAGGGACAGTCCGATTGGGCATGTCTATTTTCAAGACGTTGTGGCCGTAATTGTGAATGAAGTCGCTAATCTAATAAATGTACTCAACATCTGTAGTATCGATAATAATCATATTCTTTGTAAATCTGTGTTGTCATATTAAGGGTGTGTTGGACAATCTGGCCATGAACTCGGTTTGAAAAGGATGGGCGCCAACCTGCCGTGGCGCGGTTGATGAAGCGTTATTTAAAAAGGGTTTTGTAATCATATATTCTGAGGAAAGGTTCTGTGGAACTGAGATGGTATGGATGCAAGAATGTCAAAAAAGGAATTTTTAAGGCCCATATGAAAAATGAAGAACTTAACAACTGTTAAAAGAAAACAAGACCCATATGAAAAGTGAAGAACTTAACAACTGTTAAAAGAGAACAAGGACTCAAAGTTAAATTATACTTCATTAAGCCATAACAACAGCACAGGCCTGCATTAAGTTCTTACGCCTACACAAGTTAGCAAAATAGGTTTTAATGATTTTCCTGTATACAACTACTTTTCTTGGCACTTCTTTCTTTCCAAAGCAAATTTCAACTATACGTTATGTCCCAACAATAACAAATTTCAATGTCATATAATAGCAAATAACACAGATAACACAGTTGCACTTATCTATGTTATTATGGGGCATAACGTATAGTATATATGTATATACATATATTTGCAACTGTGTAATTTGTTTTTGTTGGCACATTACGTATGGTTGAAGTTTGTTGTGGAAAGAAATAAGTGTCAAGAAAAGTAATTGCAAACAGGAAAATCATTAAGACCTATTTTGCTAATATGCGTAGGTGTCAGAACTTTACGTAAGGGTGTACTGTTGTTAAGGCTTTATGAACTATAGTTTAACTTTGAGTCCTTGTTCTCTTTTATCAGTCGTTTAGTTCTTCATTTTTCATTCTTTACGCTTAGGAATGCGTATCGCATAGTCGCATTGCACATCGCGAGTTGTGTGCTGCAGAAGTGATAAGATAACTTCTTGCATTGCATTCTTGACAGTTTCATCACTATCTTAATAGTAACAGGTAGCAGTACAGACTAGCGTTCCGTTCGCACAGGTAGACTGGCAAAGTTAATTACCGGCGAAGGTCTTGTGCACTGTAGGACATAGTGATCATCACTTCAGACGTTTCAAATCAGTAAATGAATTCAGAAAGGTTTTATCTTGTGAATTTTCAAGCAGTTTTAACACAAAAGTCAGACGCGTTGAATTTTGTGTTCGCTTGTTCTACGATTACAATAGCCGTTCTGGTACAGTGTTTGAAAGTCTAAAGATGAAGGTTAACGACAGTCAGGGCCAACGTTTTAATCTGACTCATTTGTAGCATTTGTAAATTTCTTTGAAACGGATTACTTTCTCGCAGGCGAATTGTTGGATGTACTAGCTAATCTTTGTTGCGCACAATCAGACACCTACATACAGGAGTTTAGAAATTTTAGCACTTAACTTTGAGTTTCGCAGAACTCCTTAAGTTTTAAGAAAATAAAGATTAATTTTTTTTATCTAGTGCTGAAATCGTATTATTTAATGAAAACTGTCTAGGATAATGCAGAAGGATAAGGATATCACTTTGAGTTGAGAACCCGTGTACCGGAAACGAACGAGACGAAAGTTAAAAGCGAAAACCATTCTGATACCTCTGACACTGGAATCCAAGTAGCAGTACTGTCGTTATTAAGATTTTAGGCTAGGCAACTTGCAAGAGGTGGAAGTATAGACCAAGACAAGCAAAAATGTATAGCAAACACTGGTTCTAAAATGCATACTTTACGAGATATGAGCACTTGTTCAGTAGAGAAAACTGGAAAGTGCGATACATGACGGCCAATGAAGAGGTGGAGAAAACAGTTCTCTTAAGTTTCTTTGGTTTCGGAACGGGTCAACCCCCTCCTCGAAATGGAAGAAGAAAAACAAGAAGACGAACGTAAGATAACGCATATAACAAAGCGGAAGAATGCGGTGGCATCTTGATTACGATGCCGTTCCTGAACGTCTTGAACACGTCATGTCATAGGAAAAGTGGGTGTTCAGAAAGTCTCTCCGCAGTGCCGTATGATTTTTCGCCTGCCTGGGTTCCTTCCCTTCAAGTGGACTCTCCCGACATTCCACTGTTTCGTTTATCTCCGCCAGCGTCAGTAGTATAGTTGGTGTGTGTCGTTGCGTGTTCACGTGAACGTTTAAGTTTAGTTCCTTTGTTCGTTCGTTGCGTTTTCGTCATTGTTAAAATGCTAACCATTGAATAACGTGTGTTTTTAGTCGAACAAGTGTTCAAAGCTGGCCGTAAATACTCAGTTTCGGTTCGTCAAAAATTTAATTCAGTTTGCCCGGAGACAACACCCCCACATCCGGATACTGTGCGAGATTTGATTAACAAATTTCGAAGTACGGGTTCAGTGACAGATGCGCCGAGAAGTAGTCGTCCTAGGGTTTTTTCCGAGGATAAACTACTCGATATTTCCGATAAAATGTCCACGAATCCGAACAAATCAGTAAGAAAACTCGCGCAGGAATCGATGTTAGTGTCGGAACGGCGCACACATCTGTAAAGAAAAAATTACAACTTTTCCCATAAAAAGTGACAGTGGTGCAAGAATTGAAAAATACTGATCATGGCAAGAGACTGCATTATTGCCAATGGTTCAAAAATTTCATCTTGCAAAATGGAAGGGATATTCTTGACGAAACGTTTTTCACTAGCGAGGCGTGGTTTCATTTATCCGGGTACATGAACTAGCAAAATTCTCGTATGTGGAGTACTGCAAATTCATTGTGTATTCGCGAGGAACCACTTGATTCTGTGAAAATAGGAAGAAAATGGTTCAAATGGCTCTGAGCACTATGGGACTTAACATCTGAGGTCATCAGTCCACCTAGACTTAGAACTACTTAAAGCTAACTAACCTAAGGACATCACACACATCCATGCCCGAGGCAGGATACGAACCTGCGACCGTAGCGGTCCCGCGGTTCCGGATTGAAGCGCCCAGAACCGCTCGGCCACAGCGGCCGGCTGACCTGGAACCCGCGGGCCGACACGGTTCAAATGCTTATCATTTCTGCAAAACATAGTAATGTACGTTTCCTGTGAATATGAAGGTTTTATCTCTCGTCGTCAAAGGCGTTACGTTTTTTTTCTGAACATGGGAGTACTAATAAGCGATATCAAGTGTGGCGATCGCATAAAATAGGCATTCAGGAAAGGCAATGAGAGACTCGATTGTGTTGGAAGGGTTCACGGGAATTGCGCTGCACCTGTGAAGCAGATAGATCCCATACGAGGCACCAGTGCGACCGATTCTAGAGTAATGTTGAAGCATTTGGAGTCGTTGTGAGGGAGGCAGGGGACAGACAGAGACAAGTGCCGCTATTGTCGTAAGAGCCCCGTACACGGTCCGTAACAGAGGGATGAAGTAGTGAAGGCAGCAGAGGACCAAGTAGGTAAAAAGACGAGGGGTAGTAGAAATCCCTGGGTAACAGAAGAAATATTGAATTTAATTGATGAAAGGAGAAAATATAAAAATGCAGTAAATGAAGCAGGCAAAAAGGAATACAGACGTCTCAAAAATGAGATCGACAGAAAGTGCAAAATGGCTAAGCAGGGATGGCTTGAGGACAAATGTAAGGATGTAGAGGCTTATCTCACTAGGGGTAAGATAAATACTGCCTACAGGAAAATTAAAGAGACCTTTGGAGAGAAGAGAACCACGTGTATGAATATCAAGAGCTCAGATGGCAACCCAGTTCGAAGCAAAGAAGGGAAAGCAGAAAGGTGGAAGGAGTATATACAAGGTTTATACAAGGGCGATGTACTTGAGGACAATATTATGGAAATGGAAGAGGATGTAGATGAAGACGAAATGGGAGATACGATACTGCGTGAAGAGTTTGACAGAGCACTGAAAGACCTGAGTCGAAACAAGGCCCCCGGAGTAGACAACATTCCATTGGAACTACTGACGGCCTTGGGACAGCCAGTCATGACAAAACTCTACCATCTGGTGAGCAAGATGTATGAAACAGGCAAAATACCCTCAGACCTCAAGACGAATATAACAATTCCAATCCCAAAGAAAGCAGGTGTTGACAGATGTGAAATTTACCGAACTGTCAGTTTAATAAGCCACAGCTGCAAAATAGTAACGATAATTCTTTACAGACGAATCGCAAAACTGATAGAAGCCGATCTTGGGGAAGATCAGTTTGGATTCCGTAGAAATATTGGAACACGTGAGGAAATACTGACCTTATGACGTATCTTACAAGAAGGATTTCTAGACTTAGAGAAAGCTTTTGACAATGTTGACTGTAATACTCTCTTTGAAATTCTAAGGGTGGCAGGGGTAAAAGACAGGGAGCGAAAGGCTATTTACAATTTGTACAGAAAGCAGATGGCAGTTATAAGAGTCGAGGGCCATGAAAGGGAAGCAGTGGTTGGGAAGGGAGTGAGACAGGGTTGTAGCCTCTCCCCGATGTTATTCAATCTGTATATTGAGCAAGCAGTAAATGAAACAAAAGAAAAGTTCGGAGTAGGTATTAATATCCATGGAGAAGAAATAAAAACTTTAAGGTTCGCCGATGACATTGTAATTCTGTCAGAGACAGCAAAGGACTTGGAAGAGCAGTTGAACGGAATGGACAGTGTCTTGAAAGGAGGATATAAGATGAACGTCAACAAAAGCAAAACGAGGATAATGGAATGTAGTCGAATTAAGTCGGGTGATGCTGAGGGAATTACATTAGGAAAAGAGACACTTAAAGTAGTGAAGGAGTTTTGCTATTTGGGGAGCAAAACAACTGATGATGGTCGAAGTAGAGAGGATATAAAATGTAGACCGGCAATGGAAAGAAAAGCGTTTCCTAAGAAGAGAAATTTGTTAACATCGAGTATAGATTTAAGTGTCAGGAAGTGATTTGTGAAAGTATTTGTATGGAGTGTAGCCACGTATGGAAGTGAAACATGGACGATAAACAGTTTGGACAAGAAGAGAATAGAAGCTTTCGAAATGTGGTGCTAGAGAAGAATGCTGAAGATTAGATGGGTGATCACATAACTAATGAGGAAGTATTGAATAGGATTGGGGAGAAGAGAAGTAGCGTAAGTGTATTTTATGTTTATACACTGATATTGTGTCTAAATCAAGTGAAATGAAACATTACCTGTTACAAAATTACTCCGCTGGCCAATTGAGAGAACCAACCAACGAAAAGCGATTCCAATTCGTGTTAAGAATTGTTTATAGTTTATTAGCTTATGCAATGCACGTGTACGTGTTACATGCGGTTTTAACGCCTGTTACGACGGGAATATTAATATCAAGAGCTCAGATGGAAAAGCAGTCCTAAGAAAAGAAGGGGAAGCAGAAAAGTGGGAGGAGTTTATAGAGGATCTGTACAAGGGAGATGAACTTGAAGGAAGTGTTATGGAAATGGTTGATGACGTACAGGAGATGGGAGATATGATACTGCGAGAAGAACTTGACAGAGCATTGACAGACCTATGTCGAAACAAGGTCGCAAGAGTAGATGACATTCCGTCATAACTATTCATACCTTTGGGAGAGAGAGCCATGACAAAACATCTGCCGTGGCAAGATATATGACACAGCCGAAATACCGTCAGATTTCAAGAAGAATGTGGTAATTCCAATCCCAAAGAAATCACTTGCTGGCAGGTCAGAATATTACCGATCAGTTAAGTAAGTCACGGTCGCCAAATACCAACACGAATTAGTTACAGAATAATGGAAATGTTGGTAGAAGCAGATCTCGCGAAACATCAGTCTGGATTCTGAATAAATGAAGAAACACGCGAGGAAATATTGACCCTACGACTTACGTTAGAAGATAAATTAAGAAAAGACAAACCTTCGTCTATAGCATTTATACACTAACAGAAAGCTTTTGACAATCCTGTATGAAATATTGCCTTTGAAATACAGGCGGCGAAAGGATAGTTAAAAGTTGTACACAAACCAGACGGCAGTTATAAGAATCGAGGGGCATGCAAGAGAAGCACTGGTTTAGAAGCGTGAGATAGGATTGTGGCGTACGCTCTATGTTATTCAGTCTGTACATAAAGCACGCGATAAAGGAAACATAACAAAAATTTGAAGTAGGTCATAAAGTTCAGGGTGAAGATATAATGAGGTATGTGGATGACATTGTACGAGGGTAATCCCAAAAGTATGGTCTCCTATTTCTTTATAAGTACATAGACCTGTTTATTTCTACAATGGTTTACATCAGTTTACAGCTTGAAAATTTAGCTATTTTTCGACATAATCACCATTTGTGTCGATGCATTTTCGTAGACGCAGTGGCAGTTTTTTTATGCCCATGTCATACCAGCTCGCCGCCATGCTGTTCAGAATGTTATGAAACTCTTCCTTCACCTCGTCGTCGGAGCTGAATCGCTTTCCGGCCAAATGTTCTTTTAACCTAGGGAACAGGTGATAGTCACTGGGCACCAAGTCTGGACTGCAGGGTGAGTGGGTGGTTATGTTCCACTGCTGAACTGTTACAGGAGAGCAACGGTCTGCTGAGCGATGTGTGGGCGAGCGTTGTCGTGGAAAATGTGCACGCCCTTGCTCAACATTCCTCTTCTACGGTTCTGAATTGTCCGTTTGAGTTTTCTCAGAGTCTCACAGTACCTGTCAACGTTAACTGTGGTCGCACGATTCAGCTCCGACGACGAGGTGAAAGGAGAGGTTCATAACTTTCTGAACAACATGACGGCGAGCTGGTATGACGTGGGTATACAAAAACGGCCACAGCGTCTACAAAAATGCATCGACAGAAATGGTGATTATGTCGAAAAATAGCTAAATGTTCAAGCAGTAAACTGATATAAACCATTGTAGATATAAACAGGTCTATGTACTTATAAAAAATAGGAGGCCTTACTTTTGGGATTACCCTCGTAATTGTGTGAAAGACACCAAAGGACTTGGAAGAGCAGTTGAACGGAATGGACAGTGTCTTGAAAGGAGGATATAAGATGAACGTCAACAAAAGAAAAACGAGGATAATGGAATGTAGTCGAATTAAGTCGGGTGATGCTGAGGGATTTAGATTAGGAAATGAGACACTTAAAGTAGTAAAGGAGTTTTGCTATTTGGGGAGCAAAATAACTGACGATGGTCGAAGTAGAGAGGATATAAAACGTAGACTGGCAATGGCAAAGGAAGCGTGTCGAAGAAGAGAAATTTGTTAACATCAAGTATAGATTTAAGTGTCAGGAAGTGATTTCTGAAAGTATTTGTATGGAGTGTAGCCATGTATGGAAGTGAAACGTGGACGATAAATAGTTCAGACAAGAAGGGAATAGCTGCTTTCTAAATGTGATGGTGCTATAGAAGAATGCTAACTAATGAGGAGGTACTGAATAGAATTGGGGAAAAGAGAAATTTGTGGCACAACTTGACAAGAAGAAGGGATCGGTTAGTAGTTCTGAGGCATTAAGGGATTATCAATTTAGTATTGGAGGGGAACATGGAGGGTAAAAATCGTAGAGGGAGACCAAGAGATGAATACACTAAGCAGATTCAGAAGGACGTAGGCTGCAGTAGGTACTGGGAGATGAAGAAACTTGCACAGGATAGAGTAGCATGGAGAGCTGCATCAAACCAGTCTCAAGACTGAAGACCACAACAACAGCAAAAACGGCGACGGGAATAACAGTTTTGTATTATTCGTGTTGAACACGGCTAGAAGTATCTTAAACTGACACAGTTCTTTGACTTGCAGAATGTATACTTAGAAGCAGGTTTCAAATTGATTACGTACGCTATGAAACTAGCATCTACCAGATGCGCCCCACGGTCTTACTCGCGGTGAAACAATTGTTTACAGAGAAATATTAATGCCGAAGCTCGCTATCTAGGACCGAGCGCCACCGCAGCAGTTGTCTCTCGGAAGTCTTACGGCGCGAGCGTATTGCAGCCCAGCTAATTGCACGACATCGAAAATATATAAATAAATAAAACATTTGAGAGGATAGAAGATGCTAACACAATGCATGGCGCTCACAGTGAGTTCATTTGATAGTTAACTTTCATGGCTGACCTTTCAATCACTTTAGCCATCCCACGGGAACAACAGGTACGTTGATCATCCCATGGGAGCAGTGATTTTTTTTTTCGGAATAAAAGGTAGCCTTTGTGTTAATTTAGGGCAGACAGGCTATCTCCATTCCGTAGTTCATCCAAATTTGTCCAGGCGCTTCAGCGTAAACAAGTAACGAACATACTAACTCGACGTAGAAAGAAAATAAATATTGATGGTGTTAGGACAGCAACCAGCCACAAATTTACTTTCAGTCCCTTTATTCAAAGGCTACCGTTACCGGTCTCGAATCGTTGTGATTCATCCTCAGACGGTTTACACGCTTTCTTTATGACATGTGGTGTGTTTTTTAACAGATTAATTACCCTAAAATATAAATAGAACATAATTATAAACACGCCACACACAGATTGTTGCGTTACAGATTTTCGTTGCATGTGACTTACGTGAAGCGTCGGTGTGGAGTGTTTGTTTTCGTAACATTCGTCCAACAGATGTAAATGCATTCCAACTGCATCCTTATTGTTGCACACGTAAATTGCTCTCACTGAAAACTTTAGATTTGTCACTGAGAAGATTTCTACCACGTACAACATGTTTTGATACATACAAAAAGCTTGCAAACATATGAGTATCACAGATGCTATGATATATCGTAACATTTGACGATGATGTCCTATGTTTGGAAAGGATCATATATTCATTTACGCAACTGTAATGCCTTTTACACTAGTACAGAGATATTGAATTTTTGAGTTGACGTATAGGTAAAATAGTATATTATTTAAATACATTTAGCATCATGAGAATTATAGTAACATATAAATTTGCTACTTAAAAAACTTTATAATTAATTTAACAATATCAACTCAAAAATTCAATATCTCTGTACTAGTGTAAAAGGCATTACAGTTGCGTAAATGAATATATGATCCTTTCCAAACATAGGACATCATCGTCAAATGTTACGATATATCATAGCATCTGTGATACTCATATGTTTGTAAGCTCTTTGTATGTATCAAAACATGTGATACGTGGTAGAAATCTCAGTGACAAATCTAAAGTGTCCAGTGAGAACAATTTACGTGTGCAACAATAAGAATGCAGTGGGAATGCATTTACATCTGTTGGACGAATGTTATGAAAACAAACACTCCAAACCGACGTTTCACGTAAGTCACATGCAAGGAAAATCTGTAACGCAACGATCTGTGTGTGGCGTGTTTATAATTATGTTCTATTTATATTTTAGGGCAATTAATCTGTAAAAAAAGACACCACATGCCATAAAGAAAGCGTGTAAACCGTCTGAGGATGAATCACAACGGTTCGAAACCGGTAACGGTACCCTTTCAATAAAGGGACTGAAAGTAAGTTTGTGGCTGCTTGCTATCCTAATACCATCAACATTTGTCTTCAGACAACAGCCACGGTCTCCATCATGTCATCATATGACAAAATGGCAGAAAATAAATAATTTCTAGTTCGGTGGAGCGAAAATTTTTATAATATTTGTACGTGCAATGGCTTCATCTGCACTCACGTGTGTGCTGTTACCAGCGGGTGCAGTCATGTATAAAATACATGTATAAAATAAATTATAATTATATATATATATATATATATATATATATATATATATATATATATATATAACAAAATTATAATAAAATCCAGCCTTCTACACGCAATGGACTTGCGTGCTGTATGGTTTAAACACGTTGAGGATTGTGTTCATTAAGATGAATCGTATTACGTTGGTCATATTAAACAACGAAAGCAGTTGCACAAATACAGCGTGTTTCAGAAAGAATGACCTGATTTCAAAATTCGATATTTATTATTAAAGACACACTGCAGATATGGGATGCAGTGCGCAATACTCACAAAGTCTTGAAGTTTTGGCTGTGACTACAAATGGCCTCTGTGTCGCCAAGCGTCAGCACGAAGGACGTAGAGATGATCGCTAAATTCCTCATAAGCTTAACACCTGGTTTCACCGGAGTAATGGCGGCAGTTAATTTGTTCTTCACTTCTTCTGTGTCACGAGCTAAAGGAGAGATATATCCCCACAAGGAAAAATTCGCGTAGGATCATGTCTCGCGATCTTGGAAGCCAAGAATGGAGGCCAATGTGTCTCGAGGTACACTTCTTCACGAGAAAGGCACGAAAAGGATTCACTTTAGGCGCGTGTCGTTCGTGCTCAGTAATGTGAAGAACTGAAGAACAGAATAACAGCGACCATAACTTCCCTGTGAGGAAATTAGGTATCGTGAGGATGTTGTTCTAGACAACATAGCCAAAACTTCACGATTTTCAGAGTATTTTGCAATCCAACCTATGCTTTTATCAATAAAAATGGAGTTTTAAAATGAGATCGTTCTTTTTGAAACACCCTGTACTATACAGTTCAGAAGTCAAAGAGTAAATAACTTTTTTTTTAGTAGCTATTGTTGGACGTTTGGCGTTATATTCTTCAAACCAATAAATACCTTGTACAATACGCTTTTAAATGTAGCCTATGTCTTAAAATCAAGGCATAAGCTATTTCCGTTGCAAAATCCTTCCAAATCCGTCCGGCCGTTTCAGCGGAAAGCAGTAACAAACGAACATACTCACACACAAACTTGTGCAATTGTAATACACATAGGATTCTAATGGCTTAAATATAAACGTAAATATTAAACATTGCCTTGCCACACCGCACTCAGAGGCATACAGACCTTTTCCTCTGTCTCATATGTGAACAGAAGGCAAAATTTCCTGAGAATCTGAGTAGACAACAAGAGATTTTACGGTTACACAATCATACTATGTTTAAATGGATAACGGAAAGCCATAGAAACCATTGTCTATTGCAAAACTTCTCGGCGAGGTACATGAAACAACCAAAGAAAAATAAGTTTATAACTTTTAGATACAATTGTCTAATATCCCAAATAATTCAAAATTTGGCACGACTGCTAGGTTATCGACAACTGCTTTGGTAATGTACACGGGTATCTTTGCAAGAAAACAGAAGAATCTTTCTTTTTTTTTCATTTTCGTTAAAATGGCTCTAGGGGACTTCATATACGTCAGTCAGTTAACCTGATAACAACCGTGGCAGAGAAAGCGCCATAATTCTGCTGCCATCGCATCAAAGAGTTTTTTAATCCTAAAAATTACAAAATTAATCACCAATATGAGCATCGAAGGAAGAAAACAGAATTAAATTACTTAAGAAAAAAACAGTTTTTGCGTCGTGTTTCACAAAATTTTGTCGAAATTTAAGCGACCCCAGGTTTGGCGGTTACATGCCCATTTTCTAGTTTTCACTAACGGAAATTTGGTTATGTGTAACGAGAAAAATTTTGATCTAAAATTTTTGTGAGTTATAGATTTTAAATATTTTTCAAAACTTGTGATTTGGCACAACGTCTGTACATCTATTTAGTAGAAATAACGGTTTCGGCCACACTACAGACTAATCTCGCGAATCTACGTTTAGCGGAAAAGCTCGTAATTAACCACACTGGTCACAAGAAAAGAGAATCACCATTAATATATATACGTTAAATAGGCTACACTAGTAAAACCACAACGTTAATTAAGGTACATGCGCCCGATCGTTATTTGTATCGTATCTAGATCAGCGTCGTACATTAGCTGACACAGAATTCCAGAAAGTACGTCGTGCTGAATTCCATAGTTTTGATGCAGTTACTGTATAACATTGATATAGATACAAGTGAAGACTGAAAATGGCAACCGTTCCAAGTGCCGTTTTCCACAAAACGCATTTTCTGCGCTGTTGTGTTCTCGGTGCTCTGTTGAATGTCGATAGACTTGCTTCGAGAGTCAAATCAGAGACAAAATATTTTAAACATTTATTACTACAAGATGCGTGCATGGTCTGTCTGCTAAACAACATTTTCCTCACAAATTCGAAGTGGCACGCATCAAAGTGATTGAGGCAACTAAAGCCATGAAAATCCATTCCGTGTAATTCCAACGCACACACCAGACTTCCTTCACTTTAGAGATGCTCCAGAAGCATTGTTGTCAAAGGAGGCGCGTAAAACCTCCAAACGCAAATTGATCCGACAGTCTCATACATATCTGTCTGAAACAGCTACATATAAAAATCCGTAACTCTGAAACGGAAGAATGGAAAAACGTCGGTGTATTCAAAAGATGAAGCAGAGCTGTGGAAGTTGTTACAGTTTCTTGCTCAACAGCACCGGGATTTCCACAGTGAACTTTGCAACACCCGAGCCCAAGACGGCGTGAGAAACAAAAGTCAGTACTGGAAAACTTTTTTCTTGAATTTTATTTTGTTCTTGTCTTCTAATAAATTTAAAATGTATGAAAATGTCTTGTTGGCTACAGCTCTACTAGTTAAAATACTACTGCTGTATTTCTGTATAGTTGCAATAGTGTCTGATTATTAGTGACACATGAAACAAAAACTTCCTTCTTGGCCCTTGGAAACAGTTACTTCCCTCCTTTGGCACCTAGTACATTCTTAACAAATTATTTATTTTCTAATTTGTCTCACTGGTTTTTACATTAATGACGTGAGGTATCTGAATACCTTCTCAACTTCTTTGGATGCGAATAAATTACGTACAAAAATAGATACATTTTAACACTCCCGAAAAATGTGACATTTCCATTCTCCAATTGAAGGTGATCGGGAGCCTGTTCCATAATTAATGTCGCATTTTGTGAGTGTAGCTCATTGGACGGATATTTTTATGGATATTTGGTGATGGTGTTTGGTTTTCCATCATTCTCATCAATGACGGCGTTTTACATTGCGAAGAGGTGCGTCAGGATACTCTTTTATTTGACCTAAACTGTTATTTTTAAGAAAGTACCATACAGTTAAAGTTTCCTAATAATGATATGTCTAAAACTAAGATCTGTCTAACACATGCAGAAAAAGTATGTATATTTCGTGCAATTATGTATTGTGTTTCACGAAGAGTCCCAGACAAAACAGCTAAAATGGATAAAGAAGAAAAATATGTAATTGCTTTCTCACCAGATGATCCGCGAAGATTCGTCGTACGAAGCAGCAGGTGAACTTTCAACGTTTCGGCTGGTTCTCAGTAGTGCCGTCTTCAGAACACCAAAACACTCGCTCACAATAGTGTGTCTATCGTTTCTGATTACCTTATCGGTAAATTAAAACAAAAGCCTCACCGGAGAGAAGAAAGTACGTCGCCGACTACTTTTACGATCACTCCATTCCGACGGAACCAACTTTCTTTTGGCCAATATGGCTAGACTTCGCTTCGATTTGCTGGTGCTTCGAACACACAAGTATATCAGTGTTTCTGCATTCGGCCGAGATCTAGTTTTTGAACGGTAAGTGATTTTGAAAATTCTTTCGCAGACACACACACACACACATACACAAACACGTAGAAAATGTTCTCTCTTTGCGTATTTAGTCCGCGATCTGCAACGGTGAAAGTAGCGATTTGATAGGACCAAATACTTTGTAGGGCGATAGCTACATTTTATTCCTCTGACTGAGAGAAATGTCTTCGATTTTTGGAAGCTTTCCGGAGGGCTGTTTCGAGTAAATAATTACTTTGGCGTCACTTGCGAGAGGGGATTACTCGAGCGAATTGCTTCTTACTTCGCCGAAGGAGCTTTATTTGCTTTTAGGGAGGGCAAAGCAAAAAAGTAGAGATCGAGGTACGTAATGGATAATGCCGCACGCACGATCAAACACACGCGGATGCGATTTCAGACAGAGCATAACAAGAGAAATATGGTGATATTTTGATTCAGTGAACAGCACGGATGTGCAAGAGGGCTTGTTGTCGCGTGAGTAGAGAAACGAACGCGGAGATTTGTGTCTGTTGTTACGGGCCGACTCACCGGCGAACCCAAACAGCCGACTCGAAATTCCGGTGCGGCATTTGACTGGCGGGCGCGTGTTGTCAAAACAGGGTGGCCCACCGCAGCTGGGCGAATGTGTACGCACACACACACGCACGCACACACGCGCGCACGCGCATACGCTTACACTCACACACGAGCGACACGACACGGGCGCGCGGCGTCGAAATGTTTATCGTCGATTCCCCTCCGTGGCCTTTTCCGCGGACGCCCTGCACGCACGCCGGCGAGCGACTGAATCGATCGGCACATCTCCGCCTCCGCTCGGGAACGTCTACGCCAGCATCTTCTACGCCAGAGCGAGCGGGGAGGAGGCGCGGCAGGGGGGCAGAAAATGCAGACGCGACACTCTTTTGTTAGACGCACGTCTCTCTTTTTTTTCTCTCTCTCTCTCTCTCTCCACGCGAGTGTCAGCTGTCTGGCACGATAGAATGGGGCACGGCGGCGGAGGGAAGAGCAGAGCGGCTGAGCGCGTGCGCGGAGAGCTCGCTCGGCCGTGTTTTGTTTTTCATTTCGCAACGCCCGCCCTTCGCTTTTTTGTTCCTGCCCCGCCGCGGCGGAGCGGCGCTCTTCGTGTCGCGCGATTGGCTGGCGGCATCGGCGAAGGCCACGCCCCGCCTGTCCGGTCGGCACCCGCGCAGCGTCCCGTTGCCGTGGCAACGCGTCAGACACCGCCTCCTCTCCTAGTCGCACCTGCGCGTTGACGCGGACCACACACGTTGGTGCTGCAAGTCTGAATGGCGCGCATGTGCAAGAATTCCATGCAGGCAAAACAGCCGCTTACGCTCCCATAGACACAAGGACAGACGGTATATTGATAGCCGGCCGGAGTGGCCGAGCAGATCTGGGCGCTACAGTCTGGAACCGCGCGACCACTACGGTCGCAGGTTCGAATCCTGCCTTGGGCATGGATGTGTGCGACGTCCTTAGGTTAGTTAGGTTTAAGTAGTTCTAAGTTCTAGGCGACTGATGACCGCAGCAGTTAAGTCCCATAGTGCTAAGAGCCATTTGAATTATTTTTTTTGTTTTTGTATATTGATAATTTTTACTACTGGACCGCCTGACAGCAACTGAATAAAACACAATTTTAGTGTCATACGCGTTTCGCCTTTACTTTCTGCAAGTCATCATCAGTGGCCTGGAATATGTACAACAGACCGATCGACGGACCAACCGACCGACCGACCGACCAACAACGAGATCGACCAATAAACAGACCGACCGACCAACTATGCGCGAGGCTGCAAACGTCCCAACCGACTGCACTCAGAGATTTAAAGCACCGCTCTGTTGTGATTTGTTCTACTTTTCTGTTTACCGACTTGTACATGACTGGCTTCGGTTCTAGAGAGAAACAAAACTGGGGTTTGCCTAATCTATTTTCGAGGTAACAACGGCAAAAAACCCGAGGGACAGCTGTGGTCAAAGTAGTGGCAAATCCAAAGAAATTCGTACATATGTTAGCTATTTAATTTACATTTTTTTCACTGTGCCTATAGGTTATAAACAGTTCTAGTGGTTGGTATTTCCTATTAGGTAGTAATGTTTTGAACTGTACTTACAGGTTGCGCAGACAATTTCTTACATATTACGGTTTTGTTGCATTTTTGTTGTTGTTCTTCTTCTTATGAATGTCAATTTGCGGTTTTTTCCCACATTCCACAGCACTATGAACTGAACGCTTGTTTTAATGCAATGTTTTGGTTTCTGTTGCCATCTGTCAAATGTTTTTGCGAAAGATAGAATGTTATTGCCAAACTTTCGAGTGTTATTATTGAAGTATCTGTGATCTGTTGATGTATGCATCTGTGTATGCGTTTGTGTGTGTGTGTGTGTTTTGGTGTGATAGAACTTAGTGATAGAACTTAGAACTACTTAAACCTAACTAACCTAAGGACATCACACACATCCATGCCCGAGGCGGGATTCGAACCTGCGACCGTAGCGGTCACGCGGTTCCGGATTGTAGCGCCTAGAAATGCTCGGCCACCACAGCTGGCGAACCAAAGAGGGAAACGTACACTAAAAGGAAACGTACAGGAAGGTATTAAAATCGTATAGCACATGGCTTGGGCTGGCTGATCACAAGGATAAAAAAGGACGAGCAGACCACTCTGCAATATATTAAAATCGCCAGCCTAAAAGACAAGGCGAGAAGACAAACAACAAGGCAAACGAAATGCAAAGTAAGAAGGACGAAGACGGAAAAGGGAGGGAGGCCTGGGAACAAACTTTGCTGCCACGCGTTTCATGCCCCAAAAAGAAACTGATTCGGACATTTTCAAGAAATATTTTCTCTAGTTGTTCCACATTATCGTCAGTACTTGATGTGCTATGACGTTAAGAGCGGCCGTCCATATCTTCTCTACCCTCTTCGAAACATTTATACCAATGGTAAACTCTTGTCTCAAGCCAAAGTCAACATTTAGAATGAGGTGTTGCACATTATTCTTTTTTCCAAGTAAAATTTATCGCAAGTGTTTTGATCCGTCTTTTTCCAAAGTAGAAGACCGCCGAGCAGTCGAAAGCAAATATAACCTTTTCGACTGTCAACATTAAACTATATATTCAAAAGAGCTGAATATGCAAATTTACGTGAGGTGGATGTTGTAATGGTACTTGAATTACGTAACCATTACGGCACCTCAACTCAACCTCTCGATACCAGCAATATTCTACAGTGTTTCTGTAAAGTAGTTAACATATTTCTGAGACAACATTCAGATTTGATTTAATTAATGTAGAGGTACTTTGATACATCGATATGTTTATATTGCAATGATATTATTCTTATGTGTATTCTTTCTTTTGTCACTGTGATCTTTGTCGTACTTGTAAGTCTGATTTTTGGGCGCGTAAGCGGTTACTAGAGAGTCAAGCTTTGGTCGTCATGTTGAAAAGACGCAAATTGTAGTCAGTTTATGAAATGTGAACTTTAACAGTGAGGAAGATATTTTCAAGTATGTTTTATATTGTGAAGTGATGTTTTGTGAGTTATGTGATGTTGCAACAAAAGTAATAAAAAAGAAGTGTAACTTAAATTCGGAGTGCTGATTACTTTTTTACATCACCATTGTCCTAACTTGCAAAAGTTTAATCTTTAAGAATGGTTTGTGAAGCGCATATATAAAACTTTTGAATGTCGCAGAATAACACGGAGGCCTGTTTGCATCCGAGCTTGAATCACCACCACCTAGATTTTCGACGATTGAGCCACGAGTTCACAACCAGACAAGCGTGGGGAACACGAAAAGACGAGTGCCTAGTTTATCCATTATTTCATTAAGTGACTTTAATAACTGTGCTTTAATGACACCTGCCACATAATATAACTTTGTTGTTGCCCGGAAATGCAATATTTAGCAGCGTGAGCAACACTACAATCATAATTAATTTTTGACCTTTGTTGTGGTAGCGTTGTTAGAATGGATACCAACAAAATAAAAGTAAGCGGAAATATACAAAAAAAATCACGCGAAATTAAAAAATTGTTAATAGTTATTGATCACACCTCGTACATTTGCTGTAAATGAATTTGTGTCCACGAGAGAGCTAGTCCTTATACAGAGCCGTTGATAACTAAGATAATTTCGTCTATTGAGCCGTCAGCGCGAACTGCGTCTGCATAAACGACTCGACCAGATCTGAACAAATTCTCCTCCTAGCGCACCTGCCTGCCCCTAGCTACACTGCAACCATCAAAGCAGCTCAATCTGCCGCAGCAGGCTACAGGCCTGCGTGCACACTCGTGACGTCACATGCTGGTGGCCAGGTCTGTATCGGAACGCTCCTGTTAAGCACTCTGCAGCTTTACGAACTTCACGAGTTGTACAGCAGAGCTGAGACCGCAGAGGGATTCTCGTGCTTTCTTCTTCTACGTGGCCTTGTAATGAAAGTATGGAAATTTTTATCATTGCGTAAAGTGACTAAACAAAACTGTCCTATGTAGAATTATTTGCCTTAAATACGAGTTTCTAGGTTCGAATACAAATTGTAATTTCAAATTCTGTCTTTAACCTCAGGAGCTACCTTTTTTTGCAGTAAAAAAACAGCAATACGCAATAACAAGAAGACGTTTTCGGTTTTAAACAAAGCAGCTGGAGCTCCTACACAATTTAAGAATTTGTTTCCCTGGTTATTTTCGTAAATTTTCATCTCCACTTCAAAATTTGCTGACCTCACAGGAAACTCAAATCATTCGGCGAAATGTTGCACCTCCTGACATAATGTTTAATAAAATACAAAAAACCGAAAAAATATTTTTTCCCTGTTTCTCCAGAACTTTAGAACCTTAAATATGAAAAGACTGTTTCTCCTATAGCCTTGACTAAATTTAGTCTCACACACTACTGTTAATTTGAAACTTCCTGGCCGATTAAAACTGTGTGCCGGACCGAGACTCGAACTCGGGACCTTTGCCTTACGCGGGCAAGTGCTCTACCACTGAGCTACCCAAGCACGACTCACGCCCTGTCCTCACAGTTTTACTTCTGCCAGTACCTCGTCTCCTTCCTTTACAGAAGCTCTCCTGCGAACCTTGCAGAACTAGCACTCCTGAAAGAAAGGATATTGCGGAGACATGGATTAGCCACAGCCTGTGGGATGTTTCTAGAATGAAATTTTCACTCTACAGCGGAGTGTGTACTGATATGAAACTTCCTGGAAGATTAAAACTGTGTGCCGGACCGAGACTCGAACTCGGGACCTTTGCCGGTAGAGCACTTGCCCGCGGAAGGCAAAGGTCCCGAGTTCGAGTCTCGGTCCGGCACACAGTTTTAATTTGCCAGCAAGTTTCATATCAGTGCACACTCCGCTGTAGAGTGAAAATTTCATTCTGCTGTTAATTTAATCACAATGCAATTATACCGAAATTCTGCTTTTTATACTGCTTAATCTGTCGAACACTGAATTCATTAAATCAATTCTCTGAGGTAGTTTACTCAAATTGAAATTATTTCCGAATAGCTGTATATGCAAAACTCAACAAAATCATTCTGCTGCTCTTCCAAAAAAAAGTACTGGAACCTCAATAATCTGGTAGGAATGATAAGGAATACTAAACAGTTTCGAGCCACACTAATTAATCCAACTATTTTGTGTGACAATAGTTGCAAATGTGACAGACATGTCACAGCCAGCTTCGTATTAACCTCGCAGCAATGGTGCGGAATTAAGAAACGAATTATACTAGGACATGATACATAGCTGCCTTTAAAAACAATTGGCAAATGTGGTGCAATGGAAACAAATAAGAAGCTATAATTTTTTTTCATTTACTTACCCTTGAATTCCTGTCTGGGAATACCTGTAATCCAGCGATTTCTCAACTTCGCACATTTGGGAAAACGAAACATGTGCACTTTCATGCCTTTTTGGGATTTATAATTTCCCTGGCAAAAGGGAATGCAACACTTGCATCCCATACTTCGAAGAGCTGAAGGCGAATACTGTATGAAATATATGTCACTTTCACGTGGCACACACTTCAACACAACAGGACTGCCGACTGCAGGTAAGATGGCCAACAGTTTGTGACGTCACGTGCCAATATGGCCGCTGTGCCCAGGCCTTGTATCCAGAAGGCTTTGGGTAGCATTCATCTGACGTTCGGTGAGGAGAGCCCTGCGTCATAGTGACGTCATCATGAGTTTCACGAGTTCTCCTATCGACTGTTGTCTGCATTCTGTATATATCGACTGTCGTGTGCGTCTTGAATCTGCATTGTTATTTATGTACTTTAATTGTCCTATTGTCCGGTGTTGCTAGCGTGTACATCGTTCTGAACATGGGCTCTAACAAGAGATGGGAGAACTTTCGAGCAGATCCATGAAGACAGTCTGAAAGATTTCACTATCTCTCTTAGTTGATTTACAACACGAAGGCAAAATTAAATGGAACTAGATGGTTTAATGTTTCTAGCAACATTCGGAATTATCCTCAGAACCACTTCAGTTTCTCAGTTGAACGTTTCTGCCCAATTTCTTCCTATTTCCGTTTTTATCCACATGATTTATTCAATATTAATCGGATTGAAAACATGACTAGACACTTATTGAACTTTCGTTATGGTTATGATTCCTTCATTCAGATATTCGTTACGTTCACGAAACACACAATAACATGCCACATTGCAGCTTAATAATTAATTACTTCACTTTTCTGTCCACACGATTTATGCACGATTCATCGGATTTAAAAAGAATGACAAGGCTTTTTTTTTATTTCGTTATGGCTCCTTCGCTCAGACATCAATTATGTTCAGGAAATACGCAATAACATCGCAAATTGTTGGGATTACATTTAATAATTCTTTCAGCTGGGATGAGCATATCACACAAATCCTGCCACTTCGTTTGTACACATGTATTTACATTTAGTTTTGACGTTATCGGCAGAACTGCAAAGATCGATATACGTACTCATTCAGTCGATTTAGTTTATTTACGTCACGATGACGTAGCGTTACGTCGTTATGAGGTAGGTTTCTCCCCACCTAGCGTGAGTGGAATGCAACCCGAAGCCTTTGAGCAGAGACGACTACAGTAAATGCTGTGTACTGAAGTGCAGCGGTTGAAGCAGGTCAGCCTGGGTTTCCCCCAAGCCTGGCCGCTGTGCACCTGGTAACAGGTTGCCTGTCACTCCAACGTGACTACGTATAGTAACGTTGAAGCACCGTCGCTACCCCATTGACTTCAATTGTGCGCTGTCTTCAAGAAGTTGGATCGAGCGAGGAGGGTGTCTCGTGTAAATTCGTGTCCTGCACCTGCTATACTCTTGTAAGATTTCCTACAATATTACGTACCCGCAGCTCGCAAAAAAGTTACTATAATTCAAATGATTAGGATGAACAGGATACTGAAATCTTACATTGCTCTTTTCAGACTTACAAAGAGAGGTCCCCACTGCTGTTTTCGACTTTTTGAAACTATTCATAGGTTTATATAGGTTAAGTACCCACGTATAACACACTGCAGCAATTCGGCCTGGTTGGCCCTGGTTCGCGAGTTGGTTCAAATGGCTCTGAGCACTATGGGACTTAACATCTGAGGTCATCAGTCCCCTACAACTCAGAGCTAGTTAAACCTAACTAATCTAAGGACATGACACGCATCCATGCCTGGGGCAGGGATCGAACCTGAGACTGTAGCGGTCGCGCTGTTCCAGACTGAAGCGCTTAGAACCGCTTCGCCGCACCGGCCGGCCATCCGCGAAGTAATTGATAGAAAAAAGTTAGGAATTTTGCGTGAAACTCAGTAGCGTTAAAAATAGAACCATTTTGGTGAGTGAAGTAATGGTTAGGATAACAGATTCCCAAAGAAAGCAGGTGTTGACAGATGTGAAAATTATCGAACTATCAGTTTAATAAGTCACCGCTGCAAAATACTAACGCGAATTCTTTACAGACGAATGGCAAAAGTGCTAGAAGCCGACCTCGTCGAACATCGGTTTGGATTTCGTAGAAACGTTGGAACACGTGAGGCAATACTGACCCTACGACTTATCTTAGAAGCTAGATTAAGGAAAGGCCCCCTACGTTTCTAGCATTTGTAGACTTAGAGAAATTTTTCGACAATGTTGACTGGAATACTCTCTTTCAAATTCTAAAGGTGGCAGGGGTAAAATACAGGGAGCGAACGGCTATTTACAATTTGTACAGAAAGCAGATGACAGTTATAAGAGTCGAAGGGCATGAAAGGGAAGCAGTGGTTGGGAAGGGAGTGAGACAGGGTTGTAGCCTCTCCCCGATGCTATTCGATTTGTATATTGAGCAAGCAGTAAAGGAAACAAAAGAAAAGTTCAGAGTAGGTATTAAAAATCCATGGAGAAGAAATAAAATCTTTGAAGATCGCCGATGACATTGTAATTCTGTCAGAGACGGCAAAGGACTTGGAAGAGCAGTTGAGCGGAATGGACAGTGTCTTGAAAGGAGGATATAAGATGAACATCAACAAAAGCAAAAAGAGGATAATGGAATGTAGTCGAATTAAGTCGGGTGATGCTGAGGGAAATGGATTAGGAAACGAGACACTTAAAGTAGTAAAGGAGTTTTGCTTTTTGGGGAGCAAAATAACTGAAGATGGTCGAAGTAGAGGAGATATAAAATGTAGACTGGCAATGGCAAGGAAAGCGTTTCTGAAGAAGAGAAATTTGTTAACATCGAGCATAGATTTAAGTGTCAGGAAGTCGTTTCTGAAAGTATTTGTATGGAGTATAGCCATGTAAGGAACTGAAACGTGGACTATAAATAGTTTGGACACGAAGAGAATAAAAGCTTTCGAAATGTGGTGCTACAGAAAAATGCTGAAGATTAGATGGGTAGATCACATAACTAATGAGGAGGTACTGAAAAAATTGGAGAGAAGAGAAATTTGTGGTACAACTTGACTAGAAGAAGGGGGTCGGTTGGTAGGACATGTTCTGAGGCATCAAGGGATCACCAGTTTAGTATTGGAGGGCAGCGTGGAGGGTAAAAATCGTAGAGGGAGACCAAGAGATGTATACACTAAGCAGATTCAGAAGGATGTAGGTTGTAGTAGGTACTGGGAGATGAAGAAGCTTGCACGGGATAGAGTAGCATGGAGAGCTGCATCAAACCAGTCTCAAGACTGAAGACCACAACAACAACAAAGTGTGCACACGCAGTATATGGAGCGCCTATGGAAATTTGCTAAGTCTTCCATTAAATGAGAAGGGCGTCCAGAACAAAGAGACGAACTGTCCTTGTTTCAATATCTCTTTTTCCACAACTTACGCATGTGACACTCTGCCGATATTCTTGCGTGATATTGGTAGAGTTTATCCAGGCTACGGCAAAAGGGGAATTGTCCCTGTAGCGTACACATCACATGGACTTTCACATGACGACAACACCGACGACGAATAAGGTAACTCGTCTCTTTTGTAATTAAAAATATTTTTTTAACGCTCTTCTTTTGTCGTTGCTGCTTTAGTGACCACTGTCCACAAACTCATAACGCCCTCCACGAGACTCGCATGATCGATTTACATACGCACGTTCGATATGTGCCGTTTCGACCCCGCTACTTCGATAGGCAATTATTCTTGTAAATTACCTCTACGTTTTTCAAGAAGTTTGTTTTCTTAGTTGTGCTGAATATTATTCTTGTAAATATGTTGTCAAGTTTCAAATGCTATTTGTTATTTAAGAAAGAGTATACGCATGGAACGTTAACATGTCGTAAGTGGATACACTGGTCTAGTCAGGGAAAAGATATAGTCAAAGAGTTTAATAAATTGTGAATGCATTATCGCTGGTCTCTCTCCGAAGTGAGGAGCAGTGAAAACTGAAATGGCTGTTTCGGCGGATGTTTAATATGGGCAAGCTATGTGTATGGCACTTATTGCTGCAAGAGTAATTCACGTAACACCTAAAGTACTGTGCGCCTTTGTTATTGGCTATGGTATGGCAGGAAGATCAACCTGTGCCCTATTTTACCGCTACATGAAGCCCACGACAAACCAACGGCATCATAAAGTGAAGTAAGATTTACACTTTTTATTACTAGAAGTGTAATAGACTGAGCAACGTAGATGGAATTTTATTGCTTAAATTTCTTTTCTGCGTACTGTCACGTAAATAATTTTCCTAAGTCGACATCCAAGTAGTACACATCCGATCCCTTTTTACGAACCGAGATAATCAGACAATGAACTGAAAATGAAGTGAACATTAATTTATTAGATTATCAAAACATAATTTTTCCAACTATTGGTCAATTACGTAATAATAAAGTCTTTAGCTGTAGTATGAATAATGTCAGAAACGGTATGGTGCAAAAGACAGTTGCAAAAAAATTGAGTAATTTTAATAATAAAAAATTAGTAGAAGAGCTTTACGTAATTTGGACACTGAATTTCACTGTCAAAGCACAGTTCTAATTTATAGCAGGTGGCATAATTTATAACTTTTATCACAAAGAAATATGACAATAACTGCTAGGTAAATGACACACCTTACCAATGAGTAAATTCTAACAATCTTTCTGCTCCAGTATTACGGTGAGTAACGTAACAAAACGTTTGTGTCCATAGCGAGTAAACAATCTTACTTTAACTGATCTCTGAAAATTAATATAATAGACCATGTTCTATGTGTTTGCTATTTGATTATTATTTTACTACTGTGACATTTTGTTGTTGTCTTCAGTCCAGAGACAGGTTTGACGCAGCTCTCCATGCTATTTTGCCCTGTGCAAGCTTCTTCATCTCACAGTACCTACTGCAACCTACATCCTTCTGAATCTATTTAGTTTATTCATCGTTAGGTCTCCCTCTGCGACTTTTACCCTCCACATTGCCCTTCAATAGAAAATTGGTAATCTCTTGATGCCTCAGAACATATCCTACCAACCGGTCCCTTCTAGTCAAGTTGTGCCACAAACTCCTCTTCTCCCCAATTCTATTCAATACCTCATCATTAGTTACGTGATCTACCCGTCTAATCTTCAGCATTCTTCTGTAGCACCACATTCTTCTATTCTCTTCTTGTCTAAACTATTTACCATCCATGTTTCACTTCCATACATGGCTACACTCCATACAAATACTTTCAGAAACGACTTCCTGACACTTAAATCTATACTCGATGTTAACAAATTTCTCTTCTTCAGAAACGCTTTCCTTGCCATTACCAGTCTACATTTTATTTCCTCTCTCCTTCGACCATCATCAGTTATTTTGCTCCCCAAATAGCAATACTCATTTACTACTTTAAACGTCTTGTTTTCTAATCTAATTCCCGCAACATCACGCGATTTAATTTGACTACATTCCATTATTCTCTTTTTGCTTTTGTTGATGTTCAACTTATATCCTGCTTTCAAGACACTGTCCATCCCGTTCAGCTGCTCTTCCAGGTCCTTTGCTGTCTCTGACAGAATTACAATGTCATTGGGGAACGTCAAAGTTTTTGTTTCTTGTGTTGTTATGACGCCAATAACTATTCTTACGTAACTTTGCTTACGAGTATAAAGTTCAGTTTGAATTTAATTATTCTTGTTCCAGTGAAGGACTGGCGAGCGTCGATTATTTTCATTAATGACATACCTTGGAAACCTTTTTTTTCAAATTTTTCGCTAACTACTGTTAATTAGAAACTAGTTCACGTAATAAAAATATATAAAGTAGACCGAACTTTCTTTCCAATCGTCATTGCTAATATACTGAGCAGTGGCGATTCCGTTATAACTTAATCTGCTTCTCTCCGTTTTCCATTAATCTTTGGAGTAGATGCCTTTTTCCCATAGATTACGGACTTGGGGGAGGGAGAAATTCATTCACCTTTTACTGCGCACATAGTTCCATTCATGAAAACAATTATTTCTACTAAGAATTATAATGAAAAATGTTGCCAAATGAGTCGTCACCAGATACCTTCCCAGGCACAACAATTCTGATACAGATACAGTCGCCGGTCGCAGTGGCCGAGCGGTTCTAGGCGCTGCAGTATGGAACCGCGCGGCCGCTTCGGTGGCAGGTTCGAATCCTGCCCCGGGCATGGATGTGTGTGACGTCCTTAGGTTAGTCAGGTTTAAGTAGTTGTAAGTTCTGGGGGACTAATGACCTCAGAAGTTGAGTCCCATAGTGCTGAGAGCCACCCAGATACAGTCACTAAAAGCAACAAACTAGGATTATATAAAAACTCCCTGAACATGTTGTTGTTATAGTAATTACTAAGTATACATCAGATGGCAGCAACCGATGTACAGTAATGCAGCTTTTATGGTTTTATTGAACCACTATTAACAGAAGAATCATGGGGATCAATCGTTACAAATCAAACGTTGCGTTAATGCAAATTTCATGGGATCCTATTAATGTGGTTACAATAAAATGCTTTTAGCGTTAATTATCTCGAGGTCTACACTGAAGACGAACTGAACAGTAACAAAATTTACTTCCAGACAGTAAAAGATACGATTTTAAATGCGTTCGCGACTCAATAAATAAAATAAGCAGCTTTAAACATGCATGTCTTTCATCAGAAACACAACTTAGCCAATCGCTGGAAAGGACAGGCAATAATTACATGTATAGCAATTCCACTCAACCAGCAATTTCCGAGCTGACCAACAACGCCAAATATAGTAATCAAAAATGTTCAAATGTTTGCGAAATCTTATGGGACTTAATTGCTAAGGTCATCAGTCCCTAAGCTTACACACTACTTAACCTAAATTATCCGAAGGCCAAACACACACACAAATGCCCGAGGGAGCAGCGCAGTCCATGACTGCAGCGTTCGAGACCGCAAGGATTACATGTACTCTCTCAGACAGCATTAACTTCAGAACAGGCAACTGTTAGAGGACATATCTGGGAGCACAAACGGAACGTCAGAGTCTACTAAACAGGAAAGGACCACAAGGGTACGAAGGCGTAGGTGAAACCCACAACACAGGCTCAGAAATACAACAATTCATAAGAAATTATGATCCAATAAATCGCGCGTCCCAATACGACAAAGTACACGCTACAATTTAAAATTCTTAAATAAATAATCCTATCCTAACGAGCCGGCCGCTGTGGGCGAGCGGTTCTAGGCGCTTCAGTCCGGAACCGCGCCGCTGCTACGGTCGGAGGTTCGAATCCTGTCTCAGGTGTGGATGTGTGTGATGTCCTTACTTTAGTTAGGTGTAAGTAGTTTTAATCAAGGATACATGCCAATCTTGTCTATAAAATCGTAAAATACATTAACAATAACAATATAAAGTGTGATGCAGTCGAAACAGAATTTACGTTACAAATTGGATTAAAACCTCGTTCTTCGGTCCAGACGATGTCATTTGGAAAGAACTGTTCTACTTTTGTATACTCTGCAAGAAATGCATCGATATACATCTACATGACATCTACGTGATTACTCTGCTATTCAGAATAAAGTGCCTAGCAGAGGGTTCAATGAACCACCTTTAACCTGTCTCGTTATCGTTCCACTCTCGCACGTCGCGCGGGAAAAACGACCATTTACATTTTTCTGTGCGAGCCCTGATTTCTCTTATTTTATCCTGATTATCATTTCTCCCTATGTAGGTGCGTGCCAACAATGTGTGTTCGCAAACGGAGGAGAAAAAATGGTGATTGAAATCTCATGAGAAGATCCCATCGCAACGAAAAAACACCTTTGTTTTAATGATTGCCACTACAATTCAAGTATCATATCTGTGACACTATCTCCCCTATTTCGCGATAATACAAAACGAGCTGCCCTTCTTTGTACTTTTTCGATCTCATCCGTCAGTTCCACCTGATGCGGATCCCACACTGCACAGCAATACTCCAGAATAGGGCGGAGAAGCGTGGTGTAAGCAGTCTCTTTAGTAGACCTGTTGCACCTCCTAAGTGTCCTGCCAGTGAATCACAGTCTTTGGTTTGCTCTTCCCACAACATTATGTATGTATGTATCCAATTTAGGTTATTTGTAATTGTAATCCCTAAGTATCTAGTTGAACTTACGGCCTTCAGATTTGTGTGACATACTGTGTAATCGAAATTTAGCTGATTTCCTTTAGTACTCATGTCAATAACTACCACACTTTTTTTTTATTCAGGGTCAATTGCCACTTACCGCATCGTGCAGATATCTTATCTAAATCATTTTGCAAGTCGTTTTGATCATCTGATGACTTCACAAGACGGTAAATGACAGCAGCATCTGCAAACAATGTAAGAAAGCTACTCAGATTGTGTCCTATGTCATTAATATAGATCAGGAACAAGAAAGGGCCTATAACAGTTCCTTGGGTAACGCTGGATATTACTTCTGTTTTACTCGCTGACTTTCCGTCTATTACTACGAACTGTGTCATATTTTTGACAGGAAATCACGAATCCAGTCGCACAACTGAGGCGATACTCCGTAGGCACGCAGTTTGGTTAGAAGACGATGGTGAGGAACGGTGTCGAAAGCCTTCTGGAACTCTAAAAATATGGAACCAATTTGTCGTCCCCTGTCGATAGCACTCATTACTCCATGAGTATAAAGAGCTAGTTGTGTTTCACAGGAACGATATTTTCTGAAACCGTGCTGACTGCGTGTCACTAGTTCGAGCAACTTCTTTTAGTGCTCTTGTGAATAGCTTCACGGGTTCTTGGGCAGAAAGCAACAACGCCAGCGGCTGTGGTGGCGGGTCAGTCGCGGTAGATTTACCTTTCCGCTCGACAACATAATTCTGGTGATTTGTGTCGTCGAAACCTGAAAGCATTGCAACGTTGACGAACGCTGCTCATTGTTCCGCAGTCGACCAATTCATCCGTTGTATAATCGACTGTTGGGTCGTATCTGAACGTCCAATGTGCATTTCGAGTTGACACGTTTGACCGTCTATTTTTGTGCTTTAGCTCCAAATGAGGGTCAAAATCGACTGTATCCGCTGTTGCAGAGTCGTAATGGATGGCGCTCGAGACATTCTTATTCGATCCGCCCCCAAATGCTGTCTACGCTCTTTGTCAGTCTCATTCTAATTGGCTTGCGGTGAACGTAGACCGAAATTTTGACGCCCCACTGTGGTGGCGTTTTATCCAAAAAATAAACCACCAGAATGAGATTTTCACTCTCCAGCGGAGTGTGCACTGATATGAAACTTCCTGGCAATTTAAAACTGTGTGCCGGACCGAGACTCGAACTCAGGACCTTTGCCTTTCGTGGGCAACTTCTCTACCAACTGAGCTACCCAAGCACGACTCACGCCCCGTCCTCACAGCTTTACTTCCGCCAGGTCCCGAGTTCGAGTATCGGTCCGGCACACAGTTTTAATTTACCAGGATCTTTTAAGTAAACCACCAACTGAAATCACTTGGATGTTTGCAACACACCAAATTACCACGAAGTGATATCAATTCAATCTTTGCAACACACGAGAGATACTATATCCACCGATAGCACACTGAAATACCGCTTCAGTTCTGTTCTTTTTCGCAAAATATCTATATTCAATGAGGAATCTATTGTTCTGAAAACGTGTGACAGCAAAACTGCCAACTGAACGTCACATTTTTTTTGAATGAAAACACGTGATAGCAGAACTGTCAAACCAACCGTTGCATTTCTGTCACTGAGATCCTGGTATCCAAATTTCCGACTTTTTCGAAGGATTATACACAAATTTACTTTCATAAAACCTTCTCCTGCCAATTACGAAAACAACAAAAAAAATTAGCCAAATGGGACGATACATTCTCAAGTGATGATCTCTAATACCTGTGGCAATTGATTTATATATATATATATATATATATATGTGTGTGTGTGTGTGTGTGTGTGTGTGTGTGTGTGTGTGTGTGTGTGTGTGTGTGTGTGTGTGTATGTAAAAGGAAGTCGTGTTAGGTACACTATTTATAACTCAAGAACGGCTGAACCGATTTGGCTGAAGAACCAGGAGACGGACGTAGCTTTTTATCCCGTTCGACCGCTATAAAACGTGGTATAACAAAAACGCATCTGACATAGAATAACAAAACGCAAATGTCAACTAAACGTCACTATCATACGTGGTATAACAAAAAAGCACCTGACATGGAATAACAAAACGCAAATGGCAGCCAAACGTCTATGGTTAATTATCAGTATATATCTTTAATTATAAATGTAAAGAAAAAACTTTTATTTTCTTTGAATGATCATTAACAATGCCGCGACCAAGACGATGGAATATTTGTCGACAAAGCCGTAATGCAAGAAGGATACAGAACATTGCGTATTAAACATGAGAGATGCATTACTTAATGATACATCCCTGCTGAAGATATCTCTGAGCAATTGCTGACTGTCGGTAATCGTCGAGTACCTGTCGAAGAATCGAGCGTATTGATTTCATTTCGTCATAATTTCTGCAACTTTGTCTCATCGAAAGACGAACTTATCAACAAAGTATTCCCAAACATCATTACTAACTACAAAAGTAATGAGTGGTTGAGTGAGCGAGCAATTTTACCGGCTAAGAATGAAGATGTAGATAACCTAAAGTACATAATTCAGAAAGCAATTGCAATGTGCATTCATTCAAATCTATTGGCTGTGTAACAAATGAAGATGAAGCCACCAACTATCCATTTGAATTTTTAAACTCCTTGGATGTGCCTGGCTTACCACCGCACAATTTACGCCTAATGGTTGGCTCCGTAGTAATCATGCTTCAAAACAAAAACCAACGAAAACTGTGCAACGGTACGCGTTTAGTTGTAAGTAGATTGATGAACAATGGTATTGACGCGACAATACTCAAATGAAAATTCGAAGGTGTGGAAGTTCTCATTCCGAGGATTTCAACCGATATGCCGCTTGAGTTTAAATGACTTCAATTTCCGATCCGTCTTGCATACGCCATGACCATCAACAAATCACAAGGCCACCCCTTGAAAGTTTGTGGTTTAAATCTGGAATATCCATGTTTTTCACATGGTCAACTACATAAGGCATGTTCACGGATTGGAAGACCATCGGCGTTGTTTGCTCTTGCACCTGATAATAAAACAAATATGTGATATCAGGTGTTCCCCAGGGAAGCGTCCTGGGACCTCTGCTGTTTCTGATCTATATAAATGACCTGGGTGACAATCTGAGCAGTTCTCTTAGGTTGTTCGCAGATGACGCTGTAATTTAGCGTCTAGTAAGGTCATCCGAAGACCAGTATCAGTTGCAAAGTGATTTAGAAAAGATTGCTGTACGGTGTGGCAGGTGGCAGTTGACGCTGAATAACGAAAAGTGTGACGTGATCCGCACGAGTTCCAAAAGAAATCAGTTGGAATTCGATTACTCGATAAATAGTACAATTCACAAGGCTGTCAATTCAACTAAGTACCTGGGTGTTAAAATTACGAACAACTTCAGTTGGAAAGACCACATAGAAGATATTGTGGGGAAAACGAGCCAAAGGTTGCGTTTCATTGGCAGGACACTTAGAAGATGCAACAACTCCACTAAAGAGACAGCTTACACTACGCTCGTTCGTCCTCTGTTAGAACACTGCTGCGCGGTGTGGGATCCTTACCAGGTGGGATTGACGGAGGACATCGAAAGGGTGCAAAAAATAGCAACTCGTTTTGTATTATCAAATAATAGGGGAGAGAGTGTGGCAGATGTGACACGCGAATTGGGATGGAAGTCATTACAGCAAAGACGTTATTCGTTGCGACGAGATCTTTTTACGAAATTTCAGTCACCACCTTTCTCTTCCGAATGCGAAAATATTTTGTTGAGCCCAACCTACATAGGTAGGAATGATCATCAAAATAAAATATGAGAAATCAGAGCTCGAACAGAAAGGTTTAGGTGTTCGTTTTTCCCGCGCGCCGGTTCGGGAGTGGAATGGTAGACAAATGGTATGATTGTGGTTCGATGAACCCTCTGCCAAGCACTTAAATGTGAATTGCAGAGTAGTCATGTAGATGTAGATGAGTATAAAGAGCTGGTTGTGTTTCGTAAGAACGATATTTTCTGAAACCATGCTGACTATGTGTCAATAAATCGTTTTCTTCAAGGTAGTCCATAATGTTCGAATACAGTATATATTCTTAAACCCTACTGGAAATCGACGTTAGTGATATGGGCTTGTAAATCAACGGATTAGTTCTAGTTCTCATTTCGGTATTGGTGTAACTTGAGCAATTTTCCAGTCTTTAGGTACGGATCTTCCTGTGAGCGTTTGTATATAACTGCTAAATATGGAGTTATTGTATCATGCATACTCTGAGAGGCACCTGACTGGTAAACAATCTGGACCGGAGGCCTTGCATTTATTAAGTGATTTAAGCTGCTTTGCTACACCGATGATATATGTTTCTATGATTCTCATCTTGTATCACAAGGTACTTAATTGAAGAGTGGAAACTATGCACCAAAAATATAAAGAATCATCCAAATTCTTTGTTTTTTATATGTATTTCCTAATAAAAAAATTGAACTTGACATCAAAAATTGATTATTTATTGGCTTTAAGGCGGAACAGAGTTCGCCGGGCCAGATAGTTTATATAGGTAAGTAGGTGTCAGCAGCTAGAAAGGAGGAATGAAAGACTTTTTTTTATTATGAAATTCGCTGGCAGAAGATGAAAAAAAACTGCCGCAGTTACAAAACGTCGAATATATCTCTGATGGAAGAGTTGGCCAGCTGCTTGGGGTCGTTGTCGTTGAGGTCCTTCTTGAACTTGGAGGCGCCGGCCGCCAGCAGCACCTTCACGGCTCCGAGGCGCGCCGCGGCCACAGCCAAGTGCAGAGGCGTCTGCTGCTTGTCGTCCTGCGCGTCTGCACGTGCCGAAGCGCCCAGCAGCACCCACATGACCTCCACGTGGCCTCTGAAAGCGGCGTAGTGCAGAGGCGTCTGCCGGCCGGAGTTCCTCGTGTTCACGTTTGCCCCCGCATACACCAAGCACCTCACCACCTCCGCGTGCCCTTCCAGTGCAGCGCAGTGCAGTGCGCTGTCCCCACTGCCGTCCTTCGCGTCCAGAGGAGCCCCTTCCGCAATCAGTTTCCGAACTTCGTTGTGTTCGCCGTCTTCAGCTGCCTCGATCAGTTCCTCCGCTAACTTATCATCGTCATCCTCGGATACAGACCTGCAACGTACACTCTAATTAAGACATCATTCATTATGACGAGGCATGCATGCTGTATTTATAACTGCCATTCTTCTACTTCTACACTATGTGATCAAAAGTATACGGACAGCTGGCTGAAAATGATTTACAAGTTGGTGGAGCCCTACATCGGTAATGTTCGAATATAATATGGTGTTGGCCCACCATTAACCTTCATAACAGCTTCCACTCTCGCAAGCATACGTTCAGTCAGGTGGTGGAACTGTCCGGGAATGGCAGCCCATTTTTCACGGAGTGCTGCACGGAGGAGAGGTATCTACGTCTGTCGGTTAAGGCCTGCCACGAAGTCGGCGTTCCAAAACATCCCAAAGGTGTTATGTAGGATTCGTGTCAGGACTCTGTGTAGGCCAGTCCATTAGAGGGATGCTATTGTCGTGTAACCACTGCGCCACAGGCTGTGCATTACGAACAGGTGATCGATCGTGTTGAAAGAGGCAGTCGCCATCCCCGAATTGCTCTTCAACAGTGGGCAGCAAGGAGGTGCTTACAACAGTCGGCCGCTGTGGCCGTGCGGTTCTAGGCGCTTCAGTCTGGAACTGCGCGAACACTACGGTCTCAGATTGGTATCCTGCCTCAGGCATCGATGTGTGAGATGTCCTTAGGTTAGTTAGGTGTAAGTAGTTCTAAGTTCTAGGGGACTGATGTACCTCAGATGTTAAGTCCTATAGTGCTCAGAGCCATTTGAACCATTTTTTGTTGTAGCTTAAAACATCAATATAGGCCTGTGCTGTGATAGTGGCACGCAAAACAACAATGGGTGCAAGCCCGCTCCGTGAAAAACACGACCACACCATAACAGCACCGCCTCCGAATTTTACTGTCGCCGCTACACACGCTGGCAGATGACGTTCACCGAGCATTCGCCATACCCACACCCTTCCATCGGATCGCCACGTTGTGCACCGTGATTCGTCACTCCACACAACGTTCTTCCACTGTTCAATACTCCAATGTTTACGCTCCTTACACCGAGCGAGGCGTCGTCTGGCATTTACCGGCGTGATGTGTGGCTTATGTGCAGCCGCTCGAACATGAAATCCAAGTTTTCTCACCTCCCACCTAACTGTCATAATACTTGCAGTGGATCTTGATGCAGTTTGGAATTCCTGTGTGACGGTCTGGATAGATGTCTGCCTATTTCACATTACGACCCTCTTCAACTGTCGGCGGTCTCTGCCAGTCAACAGACGAGGTCGTCCTGTACGATTTTGTGCTGTACGTGTCCCTTCACGTTTCCACTTCACTATCACATCGGAAACAGTAGACCTAGGGATGTTTATGAGTGCGGAAATCTCGCGTACAGACGTATGACACAAGTGGCACCGAATCACCTGAGCACGTTCGAAGGCCGTGAGTTCCGCGGAGCGCCCCATTCTGCTCTCTCACGATGTCTGATGTCTACTGAGGTCGCTGATACGGAGTACCTGTCAGTAGGTGGCAGCACAACGCACCTAATATCAAAAACGTATGGGGGGTGTCCGGATACGTTTGATCAACCAGTGTACACCTACAAACACTGAGGTGACCAAAATCACGAGATACCTCCTGAGATCGCGTCGAACCTCCCTTTGACTGGTACAGTGGAGCTGCTCGGCATGGCACGGACTCAAAATGTTGCTGGTAGCTCGCTTCAGAAATATTGATGCATGCAGACTCTATAGCTGCCCATAATTGTTAAAGTGCTGCCAGTGCAAGATTTTGTGCATCAACTGAAGTCTCCTCTATGACGCAACATTTTCTATGGGATTCATTTCGATGATCTGGATGGCCAAATCGTTCACTCGAATTTTCCAGAATGTTCGTCAAACCAGTCATGAACAATTCTGGACAGGTGACATGACATCATCGATTGGAAACTCAAAGTCCATGAATGGCTGCAAATGGTCCGTAAGTAATCAAACAACAACTGCCAATCAATGATGACGGGAGGGGAAGTCCCCATGTCTGGATGAGCTAAGTGCAGAGATGGTGAGAGCGGCAGGAGAGGGGGAGGGGGTTCAATGGCTATATCCAGCAATGAAAATTGTGTGGAGACAGAAAATGATCCCAGAAGACTGGAAGAAGGGAATAATTGTCCCAATCTTTTAAGAAGGGAAATGCACTACTGGCCATTAAAATTGCGACACCAAGAGGAATTGCAGATGATGAACTGGTATTAATTCGACAAATACATTATTCTAGGACTGGCATGTGATTACATTGTCACGCATTTTGGGTGCATAGATCCCTAGAATAACCACCTCTGACCTTAATAACCATACCATTACGCCGGGTGATACGCCAGTATGGTGATGACGAATACACGCTTCCAATGTGCGTTCACCGCGATGCCACCAAACACGGATGCGACCATCGTGATGGTGTAACGGAACCTGGATTCATCCGAATAAATGACGTTTTGCCATTGGTGCACCGAGGTTCGTCGTCGAGTACACCATCGCAGGCGCTCCTGTCTGTGATGCAGCGTCAAGGGTAACCGCAGCCACGGTCTCCGAGCTGATAGTCCGTGCTGCTGCAAACGTCGTCGAACTGTTCGTGCAGATGGTTGTTGTCTTGCAAACGTCCCCATCTTTTGACTCGGGGATCGACACGTGGCTGCACGATGTGTTACAGCCGTGCGGATAAGATGCCTGTCATCTCGACTGCTAGTGATACGAGGCCGTTGGGATCCAGCACGGCGTTCCGTATTACGCTCCTGAACCCACCGATTCCATATTCTGCCAACAGTCATTGGATCTCGACCAACGCGAGCAGCAATGTCGCGATACGATAAACCTCAATCGCGATAGGCTGCAATCCGACCTATATCAAAGTCGGAAACGTGGTGGTACGTATTTCTCCTCCTTAGACGAGGCTTCACAACAACGTTTCACCAGGCAACGCCGGTCAACTCCTGTTTGTGTATGAAAAATCGGTTGGAAACTTTCCTCATGTCAGCACGTTGTAGGTGTCGCCACCGGCGCCAACCTCTTGTGAATGCTGTGAAATCATTTTCATATCACTGCATCTTCTTCTTGTCGATTAAATTTCGGGTCTGTAGCACGTCACACGTCATCTTCGTGGTGTAGCAATTTTAATGGCCTGTAGTGTAGGTTCTCACAGTGGAGAAAAGGTAGCACATACATTTGTTTCGGGGAGCTATTGACATTCGCAAACTGGATGACAGTATTAAAAACAAACAACAAAGCCTCACGATAAACCGCTCCTCGATTCTTATGCTCCAACAAATAACCATTGGAAGTAACAGTGTTGAATCTACAGCGATAATGACCAAGGAAACCCCACCAGACCTCGGTGCGATAAGGGCGTACGACCTCTGGCTGTAGACTCGACTCCGGTCTGTAACAATCTACATCTACATCCATACTGCGCAATCCACCTGACGATGTGTGGCTGAGGGTACCTTGAGTACCTCTATCGGTTCTCCCTTCCACTCTAGTCTCGTATTGTTCGTAGAAAGAAGGATTGTCGGTATGCCTCTGTGTGGGCTCTAATCTATCTGATTTTATCCTCACGGTCTCTCTCCGCGAGATATACGTAGGGAGCAATATACTGCTCGACTCCTGGGTGAAGGTATGTTCTCGAAACTTCAACAAAAGCCCGTACCGAGCTACTGAGCGTCTCTCCTGCAGAGTCTTCCACTGACGTTTATCTATCAACTCCGTAACGCTTTCGCGATTACTAAATGATGCTGTAACGAAGCGCGCTGCTCTCCTTTGGATCTTCTCTATCTCTTCTATCGACCCTATCTGGTACGGATCCCACACTGCTGAACAGTATTCGAGCAGTGGGCGAACAAGCGTACTGTAACCTACTTCCTTTGTTTTCGGACTGCATTTCCTTAGGATTCTTCCAATGAATCTCAGTCTGGCATCTGATTTACCGACGATCAACTTTATATGATCATTCCATTTTAAATTTTAAATCACTCCTAATGCGTACTCCGAGATAATTTACGGAATTAACTGCTTCCAGTTGCTGACCTCCTATTTTGTAGCTAAATGATAAGGGATCTTTCTTTCTATGTATTCCCATCACATTACACTTGTCTACATTGAGATTGAATTGCCATTCCCTGCACCGTGCGTCAATTCGCTTCAGATCCTCCTGCATTTCAGTACAATATTCCATTGTTGCAACCTCTCGATATACCACAGCATCATCCGCAAAAAGCCTCAGTGAACTTCCGATGTCATCCACAAGATGATTTACGTATATTGTGAATAGCAACGGTCCTACGACACTCCCCTGCGGCACACCTGAAATCACTCTTACTTCGGAAGACTTCTCTCCATTGAGAATGACATGCTGCGTTCTGTTATCTAGGAACTCTTCAATCCAATCACACAATTGGTCTGTTAGTCCATATGCTCTTACTTTGTTCATTAAATGACTGTGGGGAACTGTATCGAACGCCTTGCGGAAGTGAAGAAACACGGCATCTACCTGTGAACCCGTGTCTATGGCCCTCTGAGTCTCGTGGACGAATAGCGCGAGCTGGGTTTCACACGATCATCTTTTTGGAAACTCATGCTGATTTCTACAGAGTAGATTTCTAGTCTGCAGAAAAGTCATTATACTCGAACATAATACGTGTTCCAAAATTCTACCACTGATAGACGTTAGAGATATAGGTCGAAACTTATTTGACAAACATCGGTTGAAGATCCCGAGATAAACGGCAACAGCCAATATGTCAGTCCAAGATGTAAAGGAGGGCTGTACAGCAAGGGCTGCATCATAAAGAGCAGCATGCAGAAAGGAGCAGGTAACACTGCAATACACAGAGTTGCGAAGGCTGTTCTGTAAAGAACGATCATAATTTTTTATGGTCATAATTTCTCGTGCTAAGATTTCATCTTATGATATTCAGTTATCTTAATGTGCAACAAACACCTCGAAGTAGTTTCATTGTAGGGGCTCCTGGTTCCCGCCTGTGAGAGGCAGGAGAGGTCAGACACGTTCAGAGTCGCCCACCGCTGCAATGTAGGCAACACGCAAGGAACAAATGCGGCTTTGAAATTCTGCTTTCGTCTCAACAGATCTTCAACTCAGGCCTATACAATGTTGCAGAAGGCCTATGGAGAGTTTGTTCTTACCTACAGCACAGCTCGAAGGTGGTTTAAAGACGAGTAACAATTTCAAAGCCGGCCAATGTGTCGGAATGGTTCTAGGCGCTTCAGTCTGGAACCGCGCGACCTCTACGGTCGCAGGTCCGAATCCTGTGTGGGGCACGGATGTGTGTGATGTCCTTAAGTTTAAGTAGTTCTAAGTTCTAGGGGACTGATGACCTCAGAGGTTAAGCCCCATAGTGCTCAGAGCCATTTGAACCATCTAATCTTCAGCATTCAGACAATCAGTTTCAAAGGAAAGTGGAGCCGGTGCTCCAGTTGTTGCTCTTACGGAAGAAAACATCAATATTGCTGCTGTCGTCGTGAGACAGAATCGACGAATTACCTCAAGGTCACTTTCTGAAATACTGAACATTTCATTGGGTGTACCCACACGTTGGTGACAGAAGAATTACACACGACACGCGTTTGTGCGCGATGGGTTCCGAGACTGTCGATTCCCGAAAAAAAGGACATTCGCGTGCAGGTCTGCACACAGTGAAAATTGATGTTACAGTAAGATCCGCAGTTTCTTTTAAATGTAATCACTGCTGACGAAACTTGCCTACACCATTTTGATCCTGAGGGCAGACAGCAAAGCTCAGTGTGGAAATCTCCTTCATCGACAATCCCCAAAAAAGGAAACGTGGTTGCTTTTGCTGGAAAAGTTATGGTCATCTCATTCTTTGATATTCAAAAATGTTCAAATGTGTGTCAAATCTTATGGGACTTAACTCCTAAAGTCACCAGTCGCTAAGCTTACACAGTACTTAAGCTAAATTATCCTAAGGACAAACACACACACCCATGCCCGAGGGAGGACTCGAACCTCCGCCGGGATCAGCTTTGATATTCATGGAATGGTTTATCAGCATGTTGTACCCGCTCACACGTCAGAAACTGCACAATACTGCAGGGATGTCCTCAAAACATTGCAAGTCCACAGCAGGCGCAAAAGACCACACTTCCGTGAAGCGGGCTGGATGCTGCTCCACGACAATGGGCGGCCGCATATTGTCAACGTTGCTGCTGAGTACGTTGCAACAATGAACGTGAAGTGCATAGCTCACCCTCCATATGGTCCGGATTTACCCCCGTGTGATGCTTTTCTATTCCATAACATGAAGAAACGCCTTTATGGGAGGCATTACCAATAATCAGAAGCACTGATGAAGAGTGCAGAGGACCTCTCAAAAGAAAGGTTTCCAGCATTAAGTGTGGTCCATTGATCGTGATCGGGCCAAATATCTCACGAAATAAGCATCAAACGACAAAACAACAAAGAATGAAACTCGTGTAGCTTTAAGGGGGAAACCAGATGGCGCTATGGTTGGTCCGCTAGATGGCGCTGCCATAGGGCCAACGGATATCAACTGCGTTTTTTTTTAAATAGTAACCCCCATTTTTATTACATATTCGTGTAGTACGTAAATAAATATGAATGTTTTGGTGGGACCACTTTTTTCGCTGTATGACAGATGGCGCTGTAATAGTCACAAGATTATAAGTACGTGGTATCACGTAACATTCCGCCATTGCGGACGGTATTTGCTTCGTGATACATTAGCCGTGTTAAAATGAACCGTTTACCAATTGCGGAAAAGGTCGATACCGTGCTGATGTATGGCTATTGTGATCAAAATGCCCAACGGGCGTGTCATATGTATGCTGCTCGGTATCCTGGAGGACATCAACCAAGTGTCCGGACCGTTCGCCAGATAGGTTATTTAAGGAAACAGGAAGTGTTCAGCCACATGTGAAACGTCAACCACAACCTGCAACAAATGATGATGCCCAAGTAGGTGTTTCAGCTGCTGTGGCGGCTAATCCGCACATCAGTAGCAGACAAATTGCGAGAGAATCGGGAACTAAAAAACGTCGGTGTTGAGAATGCTACATCAACATCGACTTCACCCGTACCATATGTCTATCCACCAGGAATTGCATGGCGACGACTTTGAACCTCGTGTACAGATCTGCCACTGGACACAAGAGAAATTACGGGAAGGTGACAGATTTTTTGCACACGTTCTATTTAGCGACGAAGCGTCATTCCCCCATAGCGGTAACGTAAACCGGCAACGGAAAATCCACGATGGCTGCGACAAGTGGAACATGAGCGACCTTGGCGGGTTAATGTATGGTGCGGCTTTATGGGAGGAAGTATAATTGGCCCCCATTTTATCGATGTCAGTCTAAATGGTGCAATGTATGCTGATTTGCTACGTAACGTTCTACCGCTGTTACTACAAGATGTTTCGCTGCATGACGAAATAGCGATGTACTTCCAACATGATGGATGTCCGGCACATAGCTCCCGAGCGGTTGAAGCGGTACTGAATAGCATATTTCATGAGAGGTGGATTGGTCGTCGAAGCACCATACCGTGGCCCGCACGTTCACCGGATGTCACGTCCCCGGATTTCTTTCTGTGGGGAAAGTTGAAGGATATTTGCCATCGTGATCCACCGACAACGCCTGACAACATGCGTCAGCGCATTGTCAGTGCATGTGCGAACATTACGGAAGGCGAACTACTCGCTGTTGAGAGGAATGTCGTTACACGTGTTGCCGAATGCATTGAGGTTGACGGACATCAATTTGAGCATTTATTGCATTATTGTGGTATTTACAGTATCATGCTGTAACAGGATGCTTTCTAAGAAATGTTAAGTTCACAGAGGTATATGTATCACAGTGGAGGAACCGAAATTAAATGTTGAAACGTACCTCCATTCTGTGTTTTAATTTAAAAAACCTACCTGTTACCAAGTGTCCGTCAAAAATTTGTGAGTATTGCAGCGCTATCTATCACAAAGTGGGGAAAGTGGTCGAACTAAAACATTCATATTAGTTTACGTACTACTCGAAAATGTAATAAAAAATGGGCGTTCCTAAATTTTTTAAAAAATAACGCAGTTGATTCCGTTTGAGCTATGGCGGCGCTATCAAGCGGGCCAACCATAGCGCCATCTGACCTTGAAGCTAGACGAGTTTCGTTGTCTGTTGTTGTTTCGTGAGATATTTGGCCCGCTCACGATCAATGGATCACCCTGTATTTGAGGACTGGCAGAAATGCTGGGACAAGTACATCTTATTTCTGGCAGACTAGTTTGTGAAGGACCGTCAAAATTATGGAGAGAAGTAAAGGTGCTTTATTGAACAGCTCTTATACTTTCCGTACCTCGTTTTCGATGACGCCGCCGCCACCAAACTACAAATTTCAGCTGCCACCTCGACGTCATGCAGCAGCGCATTTTTCCAGCCTTCAGTGGCCATCACCTGGGGATGGCTCGCGACGAAGTCCACGGCGGCGCTCTTGAGCAGCGGGCAGGAGTGCAGCTCGGCGAGGACGGCCGCGGCGGCGGCGTTCTCCACGGTGAGGCTGCGAGCCAGCGCCTGCTCGCACCGCCTCTTCAGCAGCGGCAGGTCGTACTTGTCCGCGGCGGGCAGCAGCTCCGCCGCCATGCTCTGCAGCTGCGGAGCCGTGTCCGTGTAGACGAAGCGCACCAGCTGCCTCAGCACCGCCTCCCGGACGCCGGGCACCTCCACGCGGCCGGTGTGGGCTTCCCGGGTGTCGTGGCGCAGCATCGCGGCGAACACGGGGCTCCTCGCTGCCAGGATGGTGCTGTGGGCCGGCAGCTCCGACTCCCCGGCGACCAGCGTCACGTCTGCGCCGACCCCGGACTCCAGCAGCGCCAGCAGGTTCCCCGCCAAACTGCCCTCTTCACCATTTGCACGCGCCATTCTAACCTCAGCTGAAACACGCGTTGACGTCACTTTATACAAAACAGTTAGCAAAATGGCTCTAAGCACATAACATGCCAGGTCATCAGTCCCCTAGAACGTTGTTGTTGTTGTTGTCTTCAGCCCAGAGACTGGTTTGATGCAGCTCTCCATGTTACTCTATCCTGTGCAAGCTCCTTCATCTCCCAGAACCTACTGCAACCTACATCCTTCTCAATCTGCTTACTGTATTCATCTCTCGGTATCCCTCTACGATTTTTACCCTCCACGCTGCCCTCCAACATTAAATCCCTTGATGCCTCAGAACATGTCCTACCAATCGATCCCTTGTTCTAGTCAACTTGTGCCACAAACTTCTCTTCTCCCCAATCCTATTCAATACCTCCTCATTGGTTATGTGATCTACCCAGCTAATCTTCAGCATTCTTCTGTAGCACCACATTTCGAAAGCTTCTATTCTCTTCTTGTCCAAACTATTTATCGTCCATTTTTCACTTCCATACATGGCTACACTCCATACAAATACTTTCAGAAATGACTTCCTGACACTTAAATCTATACTCGATGTCAACAAATTTCTCTTCTTCAGATACGCTTTCCTTGCCATTGCCAGTCTACATTTTGTATCCTCTCTACTTCGACCATCATCAGTTATTTTGCTCCCCAAATAGTAAAACTCCTTTACTGCTTTAAGTGTCTCATTTCCTAATCTAATTCCCTCAGCATCACCCGACTTAATTCGACTACAATCCACTATCCTCGTTTTGCTTTTGTTGGTGTTCATCTTATACACTCCTTTCAAGTCACTGTCCATTCCGTTAAGCTGCTCTTCCGAGTCCTTTGCTGTCTCTGACAGAATTACAATGTCATCGGCGAACCTCAAAGTTTTTATTTCTTCTCCATGGACTTTAATACTTATTCCGAATTTTTCTTTTTGTTTCCTTTACTGCTTGCTCAATATATAGATTAAAAACATCGGGGAGAGGCTACAACCCCGTTTCACTCCCTTCTCAACCACTGCCACCCTTTCATGCCCCTCGACTCTTATAACTGCCATCTGGTTTCTGTACAAATTGTAAATAGCCTTTCGCTCCTTGTATTTTACCCCTGCCACCTTTAGAATTTGAAAGACAGTATTCCAGTCAACATTTTCAAAAGCTTTCTCTAAGTCTACAAATGCTAGAAACGTAGGTTTCCCTTTCTTTAATCTTTCTTCTAAGATAAGTCGTAAGGTCAGTATTGCCTCACGTGTTCCAGTATTTCTACGGAATCCAAACTGAACGTAGAACTACTTAAACCTAACTAACCTAAGGACAACACACACATCCATTTCCGAGACAGGATTCGAACCTGTGACCGTAGCAGCAGCGCGGTTCCGTAGTGAAGCGCCTAAACCGCTCGGCCACCGCGGCCGGCAAATAGTTAGCACGTCCTTTTATTAATGCACTGTTGGTCATCAAATTTCTTGGAGTACAACAACTGTTAAATTGGGAGGGAGCGTACTCGACACTTGGTTATGGGAATGTTTCCCATTTCTACACAACAAAGAAGGTCCTACTAATGCAAACTACAAAAGTTTTGCATCTCCTCGGTTCGGACAGTTCCGGAACCTGTACAGAAAATTGGAACAGAGGTCACCATGAACATCATTTCCAGCCAATTTATTGCTTATGAAAACCACACATTACATGTTGTACCACCATACAACGAGACCTTCAGAGATGGTGGTCCAGATTGCTTTACACACCGGTACCTCTAATACCCAGTAGCAAGTCCCCTTGCATTGATGCATGCCTGTGTTCGTCGTGTCATACTATCCACAAGTTCATCAAGGCAATGTTACTCCGGCTTGTCCCACTCCACAATGCCGATTCGGCGTAAATCAGAGTGATTGGTGGGTCACGTCGTCCATAAACAGCCCTTTTCAATCTGTCCCAGGAATGTTCGATAGGGTTCACGTTTGGAGAACATGCTCGCCTCTCTACTCGAGTAATGTTGTTATCCTGAAGGAAGTCATTCACAAGACGGGGGGCGCGAATTGTCATCCATGAAGACGAATGCCTCGCCATTATGCTGCCGATACGTTTGCACTATCGGTCGGAGGGTGGCATTCACGTATCGTACAGCCGTTACGGCGCCTTCCGTGACCACCAGCGGCGTACGTCGGCCCCACAGAATGCCACCCCAAAACACCAGGGAACCTCCACCTTGCTGCACTCGCTGGACAGTGTGTCTAAGGCGTTCAGCCTGACCGGGTTGCTCGAAACAGGTATCCGACGATTGTCTGGTTGAAGGCATATGCGGCAGTCACCGGTGAAGAGAACGTGATGCCAATCCTGTGTGGTCCATTCGGCATGTTGTTGGGCCCATGTGTATCGCGCTGCAGGGTGCCGTGGTTGCAAAGATGGACCTCGCCACGGACGTCGGGAGTGAAGTTGCACATCGTGCAGCCTATTGCGCACACTTTGATTCGTAACACGACGTCCTGTGGCTGCCTGAAAAGCATTATTCAACATGGGGGCGTCGCTGCCAGGGTTCCTCCGAGGCATAATCCGAAAGTAGAGGTCATCCACTGCAGTAGCAGCCCTCGGGCGACCTGAGCGAGGCACGTCATCGACAGTTCCTGTCTCTCTGTATCTCCTCCATGTCCGAACAACATCGCTTTGGTTCACTCCGAGACGCCTGGACACTTCCCTTGTTGAGAGCCCTTCCTGGCACAAAGTAACAATGTGGACGCGATCGAACCTCGGTATTGACCGTCTAGGCACGGTTGAACCACAGACAACACGAGCCGTGTACCTCCTTCCTGATGGAATGACTGCAACTGATCGGCTGTCGGACCCCCTCCGTCTAATAGGCGCTGCTCATGCACGGTTGTTTACATCTTTGGGCGGGTTTAGTGACACCTCTGAACAGTCAAAGGGACTGTGTCTCTGATACAATATCCACAGTCAACGTCTGTCTTGAGCAGTTCTGGGAACCAGAGTGATGAAAAACTTTCTTTGATGTGTGTATATTCTGCCTATGAAGATAGATAGTGGAGACGGTTCCTCATTAAGAAAACGCATTTGAATGTTGTTTGTTTGTGAGGTCATGCTTTGCTTCATGTATGGAGCAGAAATGTGTACCATGCATGTGTTGCGATTTAACACCGGCTGTATCTCAGTTTGGAAACACTAGGGTTTATCACTCAGTTATACTGCTGCTCCCATCGGTTGGGACCCCGTCTTTCTCGTGTGAAAATGGAATCAGTGGCTTCAGATGGCCATACTCGATGGTGTTCAGAATCTTAGCTGCCCCCACGCGACTAGCACCTGAGAGGACAGACATATCGTTGACTTTGGAGTGCGGGATCATACAGCCGTGTTACACACCTCGAATCATGAGGTGGGCCCGTTTACAGAGAGTCAAGTATGCACACAGGCACGGCAACAAAGTAGGGAGCACCACAGGATGTTGTCACAGCGACGGTTCTTGTTGCTTCCCTAGACACGACAGTACCCAATCATGAAACACGTTCAAAAATGGTTCAAATCGCTGTGAGCAGTATGGGACTTAACAGCTGAGGTCATCAGTCCTGTAAAACTTGGAACTACTTAAAGCTAACCAACCGAACGACATCACACACATCCATGCCCGAAACAGGATTCGAACCTGCGACCGTAGCAGTCGCGCAGTTCCGGACTGAAGCGCCTAGAACCGCTCGGCCACAGTGGCTGGCCATGAAACAAGACTGGCACCACATATCCTTTTCAGAGTTCACATTCGGTGTATAGCTTCACAACAGAAGTATCTGTGGGTGGAGACTCCGACGATTACGGAAGTCGGCAGATTGCATTTCCCATCATCACATAGGGCCAACATGACCACCGCACACACGCCACAACATAAACACCGTTGCTTCTCGTGGTGGGTAATTTTGAAAGCAGGAATTACATTTGTCGCCTGTTGAAACCGTTCGCTGTGCCATATCCTACGGGTTATGTGTTTTTCAACAAGGTAATTCTAGACTTCACTTTCCCCATTGGGTCCTGACCCACTTCTATACAGAAGGTGCTGGACTGGTGCCGTGTCCAGCACATCCTCCAGACCTCTTAGCAACAGAGCGCACGGAGGCTTTCCGGCAGTCGGTCTTCCCGCGAACCATACGCGACTGGAACGGGAAAGGGAGGTAATGACAGTGGCACGTAAAGTGCCCTCCGCCACACACCGTTGGGTGGCTTGCGGAGTATAAATGTAGATGTAGGTGTAGACACCTGCTCAGGGTTATTCGGTCTCTCACGCAACAACTCACCAAGCACAGCAGATGAAGGACTATGGCACAGAGCTGAGACGGCATGGAATGATGGATCTGTGTATCTGACATCTGAGCTCCGTTCAACAAAATTTCAACCTAGGTCAGAAGCATCGCAGCTCTCTGTACTGAATGGCGCCCCCTCTGGACCTCAAAACTACCTAAAGATTTAATGACGAATTCTTCTTAATGTGCAGTACGCTGACAGAAATCAAAAACTTAGTTATTTATTACTGCTCCTGGTGTTGCAAACAGCCAGCTCTGAGTACACACACATGGACTTCCCTCCCAGGATCCAACTAGCTAGGTTAAGATATCTTGTGTCCTGCTGGAGGAAACATTGTCTCTCATACCTGTTCCTCTAAGCATGGAATGGCCCGGGAGGCAATGTAACGCATTGAGCAGTCCCGCTACTCACGCCAGTAGCTCTCACATAAACTGTGTGGCCAGTTTGAATGTCTGCCCCTGAACTTCAACGCAAAAGAATACTTCACTACTGGCAATTAAAATTGCTACACCAAGAAGAAATGCAGATGATAAACGGGTATTCATTGGACAAATATATTATACTAGAACTGACATGTTATTACATTTTCACGCAATTTAGGTGCACAGATCCTGAGAAATCAATCAGTACCCAGAACGACCACCTGTGGCCGTAATAACGGCCTCGATACGCCTGGGCATTGAGTCAAACAGAGCTCGGATGGCGTGTACAGGTACAGCTGCCCGTGCAGCTTCAACACGATACCACAGTTCATCAAGAGTAGTGACTGGCGTATTGTGACGAGCCAGTTGCTCGGCCACCATTGACCAGACGTTTTCAGTTGGTGAGAGATCTGGAGAATGTGCTGGCCAGGGTAGCAGTCGAACATTTTCTGTATCCAGAAAGGCCCGTACAGGACCTGCAACATGCGGTCGTGCATTATCCTGCTCAAATGCAGGGTTTCGCAGGGATCGAATGAAGAAGAGAGCCACGGGTCGTAACACATCTGAAATGTAACGTCTACTGCTCAAAGTGCCGTCAATGCGAACGAGAAGTGACCGAGACGTGTAACCAATGGCACCCCATACCATCATGCCGGGTGATACGGCAGTATGGCGATGACGAATACACGCTTCCAGTGTGCGTTCACCGCGATGTCGCCAAATACGAGTGCGACCATCACGATGCTGTAAACGGAACCTGGATTCATCCGAATAAATGACGTTTTGCCATTCGTGCACCCAGGTTCGTCGTCGAGTACACCATCGCAGGCCCCCTGTCTGTGATGCAGCGTCAAAGGTAACCAAAGCCAAGGTCTCCGAGCTGATAGTCCGTGCTGCTGCAAACGTCGTCGAACTGTTCGTGCAGATGGTTGTTGTCTTGCAAACGTCCCCATCTGTTGACTCAGGGATCGAGACGTGGCTGCACGATCCGTTACAGCCGTGCGGATAAGATGCCTGTCATCTCGACTGCTAGTGATACGAGGCCGTTGGGATCCAGCACGGCGTTCCGTATTACCCTCCCGAACCCACCGATTCCATATTCTGCTAACAGTCATTGGATCTCGACAAACGGGAGCAGCAATGTCGCGATACGATAAACCGCAATCGCGATAGGCTACAATCCGACATTTTATCAAAGTCGGAAACGTGATGGTACGCATTTCTCCTCCTTACGCGAGGCATTACAACAACGTTTCACCAGGCATCGCTGGTCAACTGCTGTTTGTGTCTGAAAAATCGGTTGGAAACTTTCCTCGTGTCAGCACGTTGTAGGTGTCGCCACCGGCGCCAACCTTGTGTGAATGCTCTGAAAAGCTAATCATTCGCATACGGCAGCATCGTCTTCCTCTCGGTTAAATTTCGCGTCTGTAGCATGCTCTGAAAAGCTAATCATTCGCATACGGCAGCATCGTCTTCCTCTCGGTTAAATTTCGCGTCTGTAGCACATCATCTTCGTGGTGTAGCAATTTTAATGGCCAGTAGTGTATCATTTCTGTGCAGCTTAAGGGCGATGTATTTTTTGGTGTGGGTGTGTGTGTGTGGGGGGGGGGGGAGGGGGTGCCATACGGCCAGTGGAAAAGCAGACAGTAGTGGAACCCTGTCGTATACAAGTGGAGACTGACTTCTCGAGTGAAGAGGCATTCTGGAGACCTCACGACGAGTTCCTGAAGAACACAGCCCAGCCTGAGGTAACGTGCGTGATTCGATGGTATAGGTGTTTGTCCCTGGGCGGTGAACGGCCACCGCAGCTCAAACTCTTGAAGGGCCTTACCTCTCGAGAGGTCTGAATGTGCTACAAGGCAGGACTCTCTAACTTTTTTCGCATATATTAGGGAACTGAATATTGACAAGAGTACGACTTAGTATTGCCTTAATTTGTGAATCATCATGTTGATCTCTGGACTGCTTTGATCTGGTGAATATTTCGTGTGCAGTGATTGTGAAATGGACTTGATTTTTGCGTATCTTTGGTAATTATTTACACTGCGGAATTTGCTGCCATTCTCGTAACGCTCCCAATGTGACATTACTGATTCAATAAGGAAATTTTCTGTCTGCATTTTAAATGAATATCGTAGGACCACTACTAGTTTATCTGAGATATCCTTTCTTGAACAAACATTATACAATATACGCTATGTGATCAACAATATCCGGACACCCCCAAAGACACACGTTTTTCGTATAAGGTGCATTCTGCTGGCACCTGCTGCCAGGTACTCCATATCACCGATCTCAGCAGACATTACACGTCGTGAGAGAGCAGAATGGAGCGCTCCACGGAACTCACGGACTTCGAACGTGGTCAGGTGATTGGGTGTCACTTACGTCGTACGCCTGTACGCGAAATTTCCACACTCCTAAACATCCCTAGATCCACTTTTTCCGAGGTGTTAGTGAAGTGGAAACGTGAAGGGACTCGTAGAGCACAAAAGCGTACAGGCCGACCTCGTCTGTTGACTGAAAGAGACCGCCGACAGTTGAAGAGGGTCGCAATGTGTAATAGGCAGACATCTGTCCAGACCGTCACATAGGAATTCCAAACTGCATCAGGATCCACTGCAAGTACTGTGACAGTTAGGCGGGAGGTGAGAAAACTTGGATTTCACGGTCGAGCGGCTGCTCATAAGCCACACATCACACCGGCAAATGCCACACGACGCCTCGCATGGTGTAAGGAGCGTGAATATTGGACGATTGAACAGTGGAAAAACGTTGTGTGGAGTGACGAATCACGGTACACGATGTGGCGATCCGATGGCAGGGTGTGGGTGTGGCGAATGCCCGGTGACGTCATCTGCCAGCGTGTGTAGTGCCGACAGCAAAAGTCGGAGTCGCTGGTGTTATGGTGTGGTCGTGTTTTTCATAGAGGGGACTCGCACCTCTTGTTGTTTTTCGTGGATCTATCACAGGCCTACATTGACGTTTTAAGCACCTTCTCGCTTCGCACTGTTGTAGAGAAATCCGGGGTTGGCGATTACATCTTTCAACACGACCGAGCACCTGTTCATAATGCACGGCCTGTGGCGGAATGGTTACACGACAACAACAGCCCTGTAATGGACTGGCCTGCACAGAGTCCTGACCTGAATCCTACAGAACACCTTTGGGATGTTTCGGAACGCCGACATCGTGCCAGGCCTCACCGACCGACATCGATACCTCTCACAGTGCAGCACACCGTGAAGAATGGGCTGCCATCCCCCGAGAAACGTTCCAGCACCTGACTGAACGTGTGCCTGCAAGAGTGGAAACTGGTGGGCCAACACCTTACTGAATTCCAGCATCACCGATAAGGGCGCCACGAACTTGTAAGTCATTTTCAGCCAGGTGTCCGGATACTTTTGATCACATAGTGTAATTATCTTCCGTTTACATCTGTTGCAGACGTTCAATAGAAGCCTTCTCATTAAATTATTCATTTACATTTTATTTTATATTTCTGCATATTTTAGTAATTCGGAATTCTAACCTAGGGATAGACTATTTGACTGTATGACCACCGCTAAAGGTTATTATCTGCAGCAAATTAGCTGCGGGACACGAAAGCAGACGTGCGCAGTTCCACCCTTTGACTACATCGGGCAATTCTTTTCAAAACGAAGCCATGCATAGCCTAAGTACCTAAAGCACCAGTAACCACAGGTGAAGATGAAGTGGGTTTCTCGTATGGACTGCTGTTTGAAGAGCAACTTTTCTACTAGCAATCGTTAGGTACTGTAGGTAGGACATTTGCAGATATACCTGCTTTAAGGCTTCTGATCCTATCGTCAGATTTGCACTCAGAAGTGCAGCAGCTGCAGACACACTTCTGAAACAGGGTGTGTGGCAGACTAATATGGCACAACATGCCACCACTGATTTGACAAATGCGTCGTCCAAAAATTACTACATACTAGTAAAAAGCCAAAAATACCTTGAGCAAGTGGGATACAATGATTTAAACAATGCTCAAGTCATTCTGTTTCCATTTTAATTGGGGAATTAAATTCTCAAAAATCTTCAATGGTCGTTCCCATCAAACAAACAAAACTGATGAAGACATTAACGTGAAATAAAAAATGGCCGTAACTAGACGGTCTTTAACTTCTGACTCAGTTTAGTTGGTGATAGTGTGGTGCTGTGAGCTTTATCTAATGTATTCTGCCATAGTTGTGGTCTTCAGTGCTGAGACTGGTTTGATGCAGCTCTCCATGCTACTCTATCCTGTGCAAGTCTCTTCATCTCCCGGTACCTACTGCAACCTACATCCTTCTGGATCTGCTTAATGTATTCATCTCTTGGTCTTCCTCTACGATTTTTACCCTCCACGCTGCCCTCCAACGCTAAATTTGTGATCCCTTGATGCCTCAGAACATCTCCTACCAACCGGTCCCTCCTTCTTGTCAAGCTGTGCCACAAACTCCTCCCCAATTCTATTCAATACCTCCTCATTAGTTACGTGATCTATCTATATAATCTTCAGCATTCTTCTGTAGCACCACATTTCGAAAGCTTCTAGCCTCTTCTTGTTTAAACTATTTATCGTCCATGTTCCATAAATGGCTACGCTCCATACAAATACTTTCAGAAACAACATCCTGACACTTAAATCTATACTCGATGCTAACAAATTTTTCTTCTTCAGAATCGCTTTCCTTGCCATTGCCAGTCTACATTTTATATCCTCCCTACTTCGACCATCATCAGTTATTTTGCTACCCAAATAGCAAAACTCCTTTACTACTTTAAGCGCCTCATTTCCTAATCTAATTCCCTCAGCATCACCCGACTTTCGACTACATTCCATTATCCTCGTTTTGCTTTTGTTGATGTTCATCTTATAGACTCCTTTCAAGACTCTGTCCATTCCGTTAAGCTGCTCTTCCGAGTCCTTTGCTGTCTCTGACAGAATTACAATGTCATCGGCGAACCTCAAAGTTTTTATTTCTTCTCCATGGATTTTAATACCTAATCCGAATTTTTCTTTTGTTTCCTTCACTGCTTGCTCAATATACAGATTGAATAACATCGGGGAGAGCCTACAACCCTGTCTCACTCCCTTCCCAACCACTGCTTCCCTTTCGTTTCCCTCGACTCTTGTAACTGCTGTCTGGTTTCTGTAGAAACTTTAAATGGGCTTTCGCTCCCTGTGTTTTCCCCTGCCACTTTTAGAATTTGAAAGGGAGTATTCCAGTCAACATCGTCAAAAGCTTTCTCTAAGTCTACTTTGCCTTTCCTTAATGTCTTCTAAGATACGTCGTAGCGTCCGTATTGCCTCAGTATTGTGCCATAATGTGATGTAATAAGTGAGTGTTTACATCACAAATATTTTTCTATTAATATTTCATTACGCTTGTAAAAATATTTTTTTAACTGCTGTATACATTTTATCGAAACAAATGTCAAGGGCTAATAAACTTTTATTTGTAACTGGTTGGCTAATTTTTCAATCTCTTCAGATTTACACAGTTGCCATGTTTAACATTCGTTAGAATAGCTTACGGCGGCTATTTTACGCGTGTTGGATTTCGAAGAGCGTTTTGGTTCTTCATTCCTATGACGTCATTGGTAAAAGGGGACAGGTTTTATCAGGAGATTCAGTATTTCTTGCCTCTATTTTTATTCCATTTGATTTTTTCTCGTAATTCGAATGCACACATTTTCACCAACAGCCGCCTTCACGCCTATTACAAGTGAAATGAAACGTTCCCTTTTGAAGCTGAACGCGTAGAGTATATTCACAGTTTCGTAAATCTACGTGTTTACCGCGGGCCATCCGCTTAATTCCGAAGCCCACATCAGTAACGCCTCGCGCAATGGATCGTGCCAAATTACGGCGACGGCTGCCTTGGTTTCGTACAGCCAATGACGTATGAATGTTTTCGTTTCAGTTCCGAGAAAACATTACATATTTAACGTAACAGATGGAAATGGCTTTTTCAACTGACAAGTGAAACGTCGAATTCTAAGGTAACCTAGACCTCGGGTTACGCTACAGGTGAGTCTGTCACGCCAACCAAACTTTCGCATTCACATCCAGTGGCGTCATCAACTAACAGTATGATTCAATATCACCATCCCCAGAAGTAAATTACAAAATGACTACACTCATAAAACATAAAATTCTTCCATATTTTTACTACCGGTCCTGAAGAAGAAAGTAAATCTGCTGCAAAGAAACGCTAATCCAGACACACATCTCGAAATAGGAGAGAAAAAGTGTACTCCTCATAACGTGAACCCAAAGTTCAACCGAATAAGCCAGACGTCTATCGAGCAGTGGTGATTTTATGTTATTCAGTCAAAATGTCCAGTTACTTCAAAATAAAGTGGCAGCAAACGATATTCTCGTTTCAAATAAGCTTAAAGATGCTACGCTACTCTGTATAAATGAACACTGGTTGAAAGTAAATGTTCTGGAAATCAACAAAAAACTGAAGTAGAAACACCCTCGCCCCCCACGCAGGAATCGGTTTAACCAAGATGGAGACTGTATTTGTGTTAGAAACGTATTGGCAATACAATGAGTCCCATACATTTATAGTTGGTAAACCAGTAATTTTAACACATGGTGAGCAAATGACCACTAGGATGGAATATTCAAAAATTTTAGGTGTCGATATTGATGAGAATGGAAGCTGGAGAAACCACTTTTTGAAAACTCCTAAAACAACATGCGTCAGCTACATTTGCACTACGAATCACCGCAATCTTGGGAACAGACAAGTCAGCAAGTTGACATCTTTTAGGCATTGTCATTCTCCAATGCCGTATCGAGTTAGGGATTTTGACTACTGCTTCAAAGTGTATTTATTCCCTCTCGACGCGTGTCGTAAATAACACAGCACAGTTTCAAAGGAACAGTGATGTACGTAATTGCAATATCAGAAGAAAAACATGACGTTCACTACTCCACATTACGGTTGACTTTAGCACAAAAAGGGTTGCACAACAAATGGTTCAAATGGCTCTGAGCACTATGGGACGTAACGTCTGAGGTCATCAGTCCCATAGAACTTAGAACTACTTAAACCTAACTAACTTAAGGACATCACACACATCCATGCCCGAGGCAGGATTCGAACCTGCGACCGTAGTGGTCGCGCGGTTCCAGACTGAAGCTCCTAGAACCGCTCGGCCACACCGGCCGGCGGTTGCACAACATTGCCGCCAAAATTTTTTATTATCTCCCTAGTGATATAAAATGTCCCACGGACACTCGGCTATCACATGTTTCGTTCAAATTCTAAGTGCAGTTTTGCTAAGCACAAGTAAATTTAGAAATACACAGCTCCCACTTTTAACGGGTTGTCGTTAGCGGCCTCTTAAGTGAAGGGTGAATAAGTGTATCCGCGATACTTCAGGAACTGCAGCCATGTTAGTGCTACTGTAATGTTGTGGATAATTAGTGAAAAACTACGAAACATTCCAAAAGAGGTAAACAATTGGGTAATCCACATTCTGTGTTTTTCATATCCTTTGCTTCGCTTGTTTTGCCCTAAATGGCACTCAAAATAATCAGTAAATTTTGTCTATTTGTAGCTATTTACAAACCTCTCCTGTTATCATCTTATTGTTTTGTAATATTTTCATTTTTAGTTCACAGGTTTTGTACCGACAGGGTTAAAGTTACACAAAAGAAATACACTGCTATATAAGTGCTTTAGGAATCGTTACATTTCAGAAGGAATTTCTGATCCTTACTTGTGTTAACTTGCAATTGAAACACCATCTTTCTTTCTACGAAATATTCAATTTTTACGAAAGCTTTTTTCCTTGAAACTCGAAAAATCACTCGTCAAGTTTCTCATGGAAATGACTATTGGGACATTCCAGAGAGACAGGGACATAAAGATAAACTATATTTTTAATATTAGTCCTGTCTAAGATCCAATAGATGCCGAAAGTCTCTCCCAGCTGAGCTATCGAAGCACGACTCACGCCCCGTCCTCACAGCTTTACTTCTGCCAGTACCTCGTCTCCTACCTTCCAAACTTTACAGAAGCTCTCCTGCGAACCTTGCCGAACTAGCACTCCTAAAAGAAAGGATATTCCGGAGACATGGCTTAGCCACAGCCTGGGGGATGTTTGCAGAATGAGATTTTCACTCTGCAGCGGAGTAAGCGCGGATATGCAACTTCCTGGCAGATTAAAACTGTGTGCTGGGCCGAGACTCGAAGTCGGGACATTTTAATGCCTTGCTGTCAATTTCTTCAGACACTAGATTCTTTTGGTTTTATTACTTGTTCAACGTGAGCTGCGGAGTTCATAGCAAAATCATTGAACTGCTTCCGTGTTGGTAACCACATTTTCTGGCGTCTCATAATTTTGAGAAGAAAGGTGAAGCGAAAATCATTAACTAGAAACTTTTAAAACAATTTCTGTAGGATTAGTTGTTTCCCCAGGCGCATTATTATTTTTTTATAACTCTACTTTCTGTGGTACACTTACCAGCCATAACATATGACGACTGCCCATCGCCATGTTGGATGGCGCCTGGTTACGCAGCGATCACGTGACGCGGTAACAAAGGTATGTAGGCGGAGCAGACACGGACGGGATTTCACCCTAGCGATGTGGGCTGCGACTGGGGAAATCCATTGAGATAAGCGACTTCGACATAGGGCACATTACTATTACGCACAGGCTGTGAACGAGTATCTCGAAAACGGCGAAGCTGGTCGAATGTTCGCGTGCTACTGTCGTGAGCGTCTACGGGAAGAGGCGCTAAATGGTTGGACGTCCACGAATCTTCACAGAACGTAGGGTTCGGAGCCTCCTCTGCTCTGTAAAGTATGAGAGACGGTGATCTGTGCCGAAACAGCGATGGTGGTGCACGCGCAAGTGTTTCGGAGCACACCGTTCATCGTACGTTGTCGAACGCGGGACCATCGGGATTCGACAGTCGCTCGATGGAGACGTGTCCGCTCTTCGGGTGAATCACATTTTGCCTGCACTAGGTCGCTGGTCGTCTCCACGAACGCCGTCATCGAGGTGAACGGCGGCTCGAAACGTGCAGCGCGCCATGGACGGAGGCTGGTGGCAGCACTATTAATATGCTATTTGGAGACATTCTCCGGCACTTGCAAGGGACCTGTGGCAGCAATCGAAGACACGCTGACAGCTGCGAACCACCTGCATCCCTTCACGCTCCCTGTCTTCCCCTTGGCCGGCCGGTGTGGCCGAGCGGTTCGAGGCACTACAGTCTGGAGCCGAGCGACCGCTCCGGTCGCAGGTTCGAATCCTGCCTCGCGCATGGATGTGTGTGGTGTCCTTAGGTTGGTTCGGTTTAATTAGTTCTAAGTTCCAGGGGACTGATGACCTCAGAAGTTAAGTCGCATAGTGCTCAGAGCCATTTGAACCCTTCTTTTTCTCTTCCTCAACGGCGACGTCAACTTTGAGTAGTATAATTGTGCATGTCTTCGAACCAGAACCGTGCTATAGTAGTTTGAAGAGCATTATAGTGAACACATGGTGATTACTCGGAGAGCAAATTCCCCTGATGTAACTCCTATGGAACGCATCTGAGTCCCTATGGGACGTAATCACCATCTGTGGTCCGTTATTTACGTGAATTACGTGGCCTGTGCGTAGTGATCGTACGAGGCGTGTTTTTTGAGTAAGTACCGTTTTGCAATTTAAAAAGGGCGTGCTAAGATATTTCAATAATTCTACTTTTACATGAAAGCCTGTACCTTAATCTACTTTTCTACATAATTTCCGTCAATATTGTGGCACTTGCGATAACGTTATACCAGCTTTTGAATACCCTCCTGATAGAAGTCTGCCGCCTCGAAGACGCTGACCGCCCAGGTGATTCTTCAAGTGCAGGAGCAGATGGCAATCACTGGGCACAAGATCGGGGCTGAACGGAGGATATCTCGAGTTTCCCATCGCAAAGACGTGACGAGATCTTTGGTCCGATTCGCCACATGCGGACGGGCATTGTCTTGCAGTAAAACGATGCCCTTGCTCAACTTCCATTGACTGTTGCTTTGATTCTGGTGTGACGTAGGCCACCCATGTTTCATCGCCCGTAACAGTTTGGCTTAAGAAATCATCACCGTCGTTGCGGTACAGCTCAAGGAAAGTCAATGCACTGTCTAAACGTTTGGTTTTGTGCACATCTGTCAACATTTTCGGCACAAAACGTGCGCACAATTTTCGGTAATTGAAGTGCTCGGTCACAACGCCATACAAAACACTACGAGAAACATTAGGAAAGTCATTCCGCAAGGAGGAAATCGTAAAGCGTCTGTTTTCTCTCACCTTATTGTCCACTTCCTGCACCAAACTTTCATTAACGACCGAAGCAGGCCCACTGCGTTGTTCACCGTGCACATTTGTGCGGCCATCTTTAAATGCTCTCACCCACTTTCTTACCATTCCGTCTCTCATGTTTTCTCCATAAACTGCACAGATTTTACGATGAATGTCGATCGCTTTTAGGCCTTTAGCACTAAGAAATCTTACAACAGTCCGTACTTCACAGTCGGCGGGACTCACGATTATCGGAGGCATCTCAAACACTCAGTACACAAGAAAGAATCAGGCTGTAATGGCGTCAGTGCGTAGATTAAGGTACGGGCTTTCATGTGAAAACAAAATTATTGAGATATCTTAGCACGTCTTTTTTTAATTTCAAAACGGTACTTACTTAAAAAAACACGCCTCATACCTTTACAAACCAACACTATGTGACCAAAGGTATCCGAATACCGCAAAAACATACGTTTTTCATATTAGGTGCCTTGTGCTGCCACCTACTGCCAGGTACTCCATATCAGCGACCTCAGTACTCATCAGACATCGTGAGAGAGCAGAATGGGGAGCTCCCATGAAATCACGGACTTCGAACGAGGTCAAGTGACTGGGCGTCACTTGTGTCATACGATTGTACACGAGATTTCCACACTCCTAAACGTCCCTAGGTCCACTGTTTCCGGTGTGATAGTGGAGTGGAAACGTGAAAGGGCACGTACAGCACAAAAGCGTACAGGCCGACCTCGTCTGTTGACTGACAGAGACCGCCGATAGTTGAAACAGGGTCGTAATGTCTGATAGGCAGACATCTATCCAGACCGTCACACAGGAATTGCAAATTGCATCAGGATCCACTGCAAGTACTATGACAGTTGGGCGGGAGGTGAGGAAACTTGGATTTCACGGTCGAGTGGCTGCTCATATACCACACGTCACGCCGGTAAATGACAAACGACGCCTCGCTCGCTGTAAGGAGCGTAAATATTGGACGACTGAAGAGTGGAAAAACGTTGTGTGCAGTGAGGAATCACGGTACACAATGTGGCGGTCCGATGGCAGGGTGTGGGTATGGCGAATGCCCGGTGAACGCCATCTGCCAGCGTGTGTAGTGCCAAGAGGAAAATTCGGAGGTGGTGGTGCAAAGAAGCTAATAAGCACGTTGTCATAATGTTTTAGCTCATCAGTGTAAAAACTCTTAAATTTATAAAACGTTAAGATCATTCTGTAAGTTTCAACTTTTGGAAACCATATTACACGAGAAAAAAGAAATCAACTTAAAAAATTTAGTATAACTTTTAGTTTTGGAGGTGTATCAATAATGTCCATTTGAAAACTTGATGGATTCCGCAAGTGAAGACGTTTTGCCAAAGTGTTATTTTTGTAATTTTATTGCTTCAAGCTGTCACTCGCTGGCATATAATTCCAGCAAAAGGCTGCTAAATGTTGGAGGTTGTTGTCATGAGGAAAATGAATTGTTGTTAGGTCGTTACGGCGTGAGGTTCAGTGATTATTACACAATCTGTCCTCATCACAATGTCGTTTTGCTGACATTCTGAGTCGATGAAAAGCTCATGGTGCTATCCTTTTTCACAGAAGAATGATCACAACTCGGAAAATTTGAAACGAGTTATAAACGCCGGGAAATGAGGAATTTTTCAAGTGGGCAAAGGCTGTGTTTAGACTGTCGTGTGGAACTCCGCAACAAAGTGGCTGCCGTTACAGGTATGACCACAGGTGATAAACGTTAACAGTGGTTACAATTATCTTGGGGCTTCCCCTCTCAAAGTTTAGAGCGACAGTAAACACCATTTAAACAGCTACGTCAAATGCAAAGTTAATCATGCACAAAGCGTAATATGTAGCCAGATGTCATCTACTGCAGGCTTCTGCCCTGGACTTGTGGCGGCCAGTAGGTAGAGGTAGACAGACGTGTATAAACTGTTCCGAATGTAAAAATACGTACTTTCGCTCATGCCGAAAAAATTCAGATTCTCACACTGGCACCAAAGAGTTGGTCCACTAAGAAAACTTCACACGAATTCTGTGTCTGCGAGAGAATGGTTAAATCATCTAGAAAATTGACAAGTGAAAAGGATGGGCTAGCAGCACCACAGAGAAACCAGAGCTAAGTTTTCTTTGAAGCACTAAAGACGCCAGTGCTTTAATTGTGATAAGTTCAGTAGGTTCTGCCCTAGCGTGAAGGATTGTGTTTCTGTTAGAACTAATGGAAGAAATGTTGCAAATCAAAAGCTACTGTTGCTAAACAGCCTGAAAGAAATGTTCATTGCTCATCGAAGGAAGATGGCCAAGAAATTGTTGATATAATCTACTATATTCTGATGGTTTTGACAGTCTGCAGCAGTGAATAAAAGGCTTCTATGATGCGTTTGTGTGAGAACTGCAGTTGAATAACATGTTACTGATCTACACCAGGATTTGATCCTGAAGAAACTTCGGAGTACAGATCCAAAAAGATTGTGCACTGCTTGAAACTAAGCAACTGTCAGTACACGATTCCGCCAAAGAGAGCGCACTGAAAATCTCTGACTTGATCATTCCCCACATTTTCACAAACAGTCACAACACGACATCTCAAAACTGTGAAGGAAAACTTTTAAGCCTCGTGAAGTAACTACACTGCTTAATTTTGCAGAAAATTGCTAATTTATTGAAACTTCCTGGCAGATTAAAACTGTGTGCCTGACCGAGACTCGAACTCGGGACCTTTGCCTTCTGCGAGCAAGTGCTCTACCATCTGAGCTACCGAAGATCGACTCACGCCCCGTCCTCACAGCTTTACTTCTGCCAGTATCCGTCTCCTACCTTCCAAACTTTACAGAAGCTCTCCTGCGAACCTTGCAGAACTAGCACTCCTGAAAAAAGGATATTGCGGAGACATGGCTTAGCCACAGCCTGGGGGATGTTTCCAGAATGAGATTTTCACTCTGCAGCGGAGTGTGCGCTGATATGAAACTTCCTGGCACACAGTTTTAATCTGTCAGGAAGTTTCATATCAGCACACAATCTGCTGCAGAGTGAAAATCTCATTCTGCTACTTTATTGTCCAGGATGCTGTCAAGGTTTTCACTGGGAGAACAGCAAAGCAAGTGTGCGCCCCATAATTGCCTACTTAGAAAATGAGCAAACAGAATGCAAGAGGTTTTGTGCAATTTGTGACAGCCTAAGATAAGGTAAAGTTTCAGTTTATGTAGTTAGATTTAATTAGTTCTAAGTTCTAGGGGACTGATGACCTCAGAAGTTAAGTCCCATAGTGGTCAGAGCCATTTGAACCATTTTTGCAAAGATCAAACGCCGGCCGCGGTGGTCTAGAGGTTCTCGGCGCGCAGTCCGGAACCGTGCGACTGCTATTGTCGCAGGTTCGAATCCTGCCTCGGGCATGGATGTGTGTGATGTCCTTAGGTTAGTTATGTTTAACTAGTTCTACGTTCTAGGGGGCTGATGACCACAGTAAAGTCCCTTAGTGCTCAGAGTCATTTGAACCATTTTGCAAAGATCAAACATCTTGCAACAAGTCAGTGAAAATCTCCACGTGATGGAGTAGGAGACATTGTAAAATAGTTGGCTCCAGGCGCGCCGAAAGAAAAATAAAATCCTCGCACCTTCACATCTACACGCATTCAGTGAGTAAATTTGCATAAAACTAAATTAACTGTTGTTGAGAAGACACAAAATGGAACCAGCCCAGCGTTTCTCGGGGGGAAAAGGATTTCTTTAGCTTGAAGAGTTGTTGGGACAAGAAAAATCGACACCAGTTCATTACAGATGACTTGGAAACAATTCATGTGATACGATTGTCAGAGAAGTTCTCGTGATCTGTTGTCAAAATATCAGAAACAGCTCTTGATGCCCCAGAATTCATGGTTTCAACACTACATACAAGTTGTTGCCAAAATATCAGAAACAACCCTTGATAGCCCACAATTTATGGTTTCATCAATACATAGAGGGCGGAATGTTACATGGTTGTACGACAACATCAGGTGGGTTGGAAATGTTTGTGAAATCTCATACGCGGAGAATGAAACTCTTATTAGGTCTGTGTATGCTGGTGGCCCTTCGAGATTGTTTCAGTGGCAAGTTTGAAAGGATACATGTCAGACCCCCAATCAGGGTGTTATTACAAATCCGTCGGCAATACGCTTTACCAGAATCAGCCATAAACAAAGTGGATAAAAGTTTGAATCACTGCAGTAGTAATGCTTTTTTTCGATAGAAATGTTGGTATGTCGGCTTCGGCTTGGGAACCCGGACATTGTGCAGAGAGACAATGCTACACACAGACAAGATTTCAAAACAAAAACGCTTATTCGTAAACTAACAAATGTAGCACAAAAGAGAGAGAGGGAGGGGGGGGGGGGGGTTGGGGAGGGAGATAACACGCTTACGCAGCTAGCATAAACTTCCGTCACATATCCATCTTTTTGATTTGCAGCTCCTTGTATTGGCCGTGTTTGCAGTTAAAATATTTTGGATTTGAGGTCCGACAGTTATGCAAAACATTGATGAGAAAGTTTTTGGCTGGGATTTAACCTATCATCTAGAATGTAATTTAGTTTTTCGCGATGTTTTCGCGCCTATTTTCGTATTTACTTACGTTTTCATGGTTCAAGCACTTCCATTCTCCGCATCATGCTGATAAAAACTAAATTACACTCTAGAAGATAGGTTAACTCTCAGAGAGAGAGAGAGAGAGAGAGAGAGCGAGAGAGGGGGGGGGGGGGGGGGGAACGTTCTCATCAACATCGTTTGGTTGCAGATGACAAGCTACCTGTAAAAAATAGCACAGAAATGGTCCAGAAAATTCATGCTCACCAAATGTAAAGGTGTTTACAAAAAGAATCGATGTGTGGTTTGAACTAAAAATGCACATAATTTTGCAATCATGTAACAAAAATGCTCACATTACAGAATAAATAAAAACGAAAACCTACTGATGATGGCACAGTGGTCTGGAAACATGTTTGGGTACTGAGAAAAACGGTGTTTTGCATAACTGGCGCACCTCACATCCAAAAAAAGCTTCAGTCACAATTTACGCTAGTAACTGCTTACATACGAATTACATTGAAAACAATTTACGATAGCAAAAAACAAATAACATGGGAAGTATATGTACGAGGGGCAAATTACTATCTTAGTTTATGCTAGTAGGGAAAGGAGTCACGGGCAACCTTGAACGTCGACTAAAATGGTCCGCATTGAGAACTCAGGACGCTACGGAATCGTGGTAATTCTAATTAATAAATGTTGGGTCTAAAGGGACTAAGTAGAAGTTGCGGTTTTGGGCGGGGACATACTAAAATTTAACACAACAATCAATGAAACAGTGACATACACAAAACGCAAAGCAGATAGCGACAGAAAATAAGAAACAAATTACAACACATTTCCCACCGCACAGGTAAGGAAAATTGACGAAAGACAATGAATCGTGGAATCGACAAGTAGAATCCATCTAGATATGGCAATTCTAATTACCGATCACAAAGTTTATTATTTGTCGCGTTTTTGCAGTAAGTATGTAGCGTGGTTTCTTTTATCGTTTCAAGTTTTGGTATAGCTCTTTGTACTTGTGCGATACAGGTTAGCTCTAATTATCGAAGCCACGTTCTGCTATTTTTCGTGATTTGTATTAGATGTGTACTGGTACTGCGTTAAGGCTTTAACTTGTTTGCATCGACCTCTGCACCCCTGCAAAAACGCGATAGGTAGCAATCCTCGGGATCAACAAGTAGACTTGACCTATAAACCAAAAGTACAGAGGCTGCAACCAAAATATTTAATCCTGAAAGAAATATAAGTACATATTCAACGAAAAGTTACAAAAGAAACGTGGAATGGAGAACTAGAACTGACTTATATTTCTTCAGGATAAAATTCAATAATCAGGTGCAAAAAGTTTTAGTATGCTTTTCTGGTTTCGACAAATTAATTTGTCACCATCAGAATCACTTGCTCAACAAATATGGCGAGAACTCGTACGTCAACTTTTGCAGAATATCTCAAAACAGGAAAACGCACATTTCGTCTTCCATTCTTGCTTAACAAAGAAATTTTACGTATAGTGACAAGGGCTACAAAATGAGATTTTTAGGAGAATTTGAAATACATAAACATTCTCACCTAAATTCAAAAGATTTGTTGAATGATCAACTTGCGTTAAAAAACAGACACTATATTGACTGCATTTATACAATGCGAAAATTAGCCTATTCCTTTTATGTATTAGAACTATGTGCCACGTTTTCTTTTTTTCAAATGTATCATATAAGCCTATAACTTTTTATATACCTTGCTTATAAGTCTTGTATATGCTTTTACATATGTTCCTTGCTGCTAGTAGAACAGAGACACAAATGTGATTCAGTTACTGTAAGCTGGCCGAAGTGGCCGTGCGGTTCTAGGCGCTGCAGTCTGGGACCGCGAGACCGATACGGTCGCAGGTTCGAATCCTGCCTCGGGCATGGATGTGTGTGATGTCCTTGACCGTAGGGGTCGCGCGGTTCCAGACCGTAGCGCCTAAAACCGCTCGGCCACAAGGGCCGGCGGATAAGCGCAAAAAAAATTATTTGCAACTGATGACTGAATTTTTTCCTGAGAAAAGTAATATCCAGTAGCTGAAAATTGCAGCCACGAATACAGTAATTGACTTATATAGCTGTCCTCTTAGGTTCCCGTCTAACCTGGCCCTTGGAAATTGCATCAAGTTTTTAAAAAAGAAAGAAACAGTCAAATATTTGAGACAACCAACATTATAAGTATGATCGCTATTCTTTTCACACGCAGCAATATAAGCTGTGGGCTTACGTTCCCATCTAATCACATCATCGGAAACCGCGACATATTTAGAATGTGGAGTAGAGTTTACATCAGTAACTAAAAAACCACAGATAAATTATAACGACAGGCCGCCTACATCCTTCAAATCGTGAACTCATGACGTCACAGGTGATGTCGAACATTACATTTGCCCCGTCATCCAAGTGTACACTCGCCAACCAACTACAACTTCAGGGCGAGACATATGGGCTAACAAGATCGCGAAGTCATAAGTAGAAGTATACAATAATTTAATCTTACGCATATTGCGTTCCAAAACGTTAGGTTCACTGCTAACAATAAAAGAATGATAAGCTAGTATAGTAACATGTCTGGTAGCTTTATAATACGCAGCTATTGTATGCATGAAACAAGCACATAGCCTATTAAAGCCCACAGAAAGAGCTGCGGAAATAATATAAGTGAACCACAAAGGCCGGCCCAGGTGTCCGAGCGGTTCTACGCGCTACAGTCTGGAACCGCGCGACCGCTACGGTCGGTCGCAGGTTCGACTCCTGCCTCGGGCATGGATGTGTGTGACGTCCTTAGGTTAGTTAGGTTTAAGTAGTTCTACGTTCCAGGGGACTGATGACCTCAGATGTTAGGTCCCATAGTGCTCAGAGCCATTTGAACTTTTTTTTTTTACCGCAAAGCAGCATTTTATTTTGTTGCAAAAGCGGACCAAATCTCCACGGATACCAAACCAACTAAAGAACGACGGAAAACATTAAAAAAAAAAAAGACACAAAAATTTGTTTCGTAAGAGCACGTTTCAGAGCTGTAATTGGCATAACGACACACCACACACACTTTAAAAAAACGTTTATCGTAAAGAAACAAAGATATTATCAAACAATACACTTTAACTATGTAGCTCAAATGAGACTTGAAAGTGCAGCTATATATACTTTTAAATAGTAAATCGTAACGGCTATCACAATAAGAACGGTACTATTAATCGGAAAGTAAAGGAAGAGAGTATTACAAAAAAATCGCTATAAACCACTAACGAACTCGTTATGACGTCCCATGGCCCAGATTTGGAGAACCATAAATTATTTTAAAAAATTTCACGATATTAAGCAATGGTGTTCGTCATATGTGAAAGAAACTCTACTGAGAATCAACGAATAACGCGATTATAAAGAAAAAGCTATAATCTGTAACATAAGTATTATCTCTGTTCTTTTTTATATCGGCGTGAAACAAAAAGCGCCGCTCTCTCTTGTCTTGATATGTCGGACAGGACGCCATGGTGCGCAATCTACTTAATAAGGTGTGTTTTATTATTTGAGCAGTCAGCTCCAATATATGTCTAAGGTATTGCTGTTGTTAATTTTAACCGTAACCTGCACCACATACCCCGTTTGCTTCTCCCATCATTATTAAAAGAATTTCAGACGCCGCGCCGGCAGCGAACTGAACATCGCTGGGCCGGCGACATTGGCCGCCATTAAGCGGAAATTTCAAATGTTCCTAACTGTTATCCCCTTATTTCCACAGGCGACGCAGGAGATCGGCGGTATTATTTCTCTCATCCCTGATCTGTAGGAAACTGACATTTTCAAAGTACTTAGCGATTTATTCAGACGATTTATGTTACGTGCAACACGACATACAGACCTGGCCTCCACTAAGACGTAATTAATTTACACGTAGGTCCTTACGCACTGAAAATAGTGTAATACTTTATGTGTGTATATAGCCTATAATGATTAATTGTTTATGAGCACGGATTCGTGTAAGTAACTTTCAATAATTATACAGATCACGCGTTACATTTTTTGTGTCATTAAAATCTACTAACGATCCGTGTGCATTAGCATATCTTTGCAGTGGAAACAAAATTAATTTAAAAATAATAAAATAAATAAAATAATAAAATGCCAAATTCAATTTCCATTCGCCAACACACACATTGTTGTTGTGGTCTTCAGACCTGAGACTGGTTTGATGCAGCTCTCCATGCTATCCTATCCTGTGCAAACTTCCTCATCTCCCAGTACTTACTGCAACCCACATCCTTCCGAATCTGCTTAGTGTATTCATCTCTTGGTCTCCCTCCACGATTTTTACCCTCCACGAAGCCCTCCAATGCTAAACTCGTGATCCCTTGATGCCTCAGAACATGTCCTACCAACCGATCCCTTCTTCTAGCCAAGTTGTGCCACAAACTCCTCCCCAATTCTATTCAATATCTCCTCATTAGTTATGTGATCTACCCATCTAATCGTCAGTATTCTTCTGTAGCACCACATCTCGTAAGCTTCTATTCTCTTCTTGTCCAAACTATTTATCGTCCATGTTTCACTTCCATACACGGCTACACTCCATACAAATACTTTCAGAAACGACTTCCTGACTCTTAAATCAATACTGGATGTTAACAAATTTCTCTTCTTCAGAAACGCTTTCCTTGCCATTGCCAGTCTACATTTTATATCCTCTACTTCGACCATCGTCAGTTATTTTGCTCTCCAAATAGCAAAACTCCTTTACTACTTCAAGTGTTTCATTTCTTAATCTAATTCCCTGAGCATCACCCGAGTTGACTCGACTACATTCCATTATCCTTCTTTCAAGACACTGTCCATTCCACTGCTCTTCCAAGTCCTTTGCTCACTCTTATAGAATTACAATGTCATTGGCGAACCTAAGTTTTTATTTCTTCTCCATGGATTTTAATACCTACACACATTAATAGGTTATATTATACACAGGTTGTTCCACTGATAGTGGCCGGGCCAAATATCCCACGAAATAAGCATCAAACGAAAAAACTACAAACAACGAAACTCGTCTAGCTTGAAGGAGGAAACCAGATGGCGCTATGGTTGGCCCACTAGATTGCGCTGCCATAGGGCAAACGGATATCAACAGCGCTCTTTATTAATTTTACCCCTGCCATATTCAGAATTTGAAAGAGAATATTCGAATCAACATTGTCAAAAGCTTTCTCTAAATCTACAAATGCTACAAACGTAGGTTTGCCATTCCTTAATCTATATTCTAAGATAAGTCGTAGGGTCAGTATTGCCTCAAGTGTTCCGATATTTCTACGGAATCCAAACTGACCTTCACCGAAGTCAGCTTCTACTAGTTTTTCCATTCGTCTGTAAAGATTCGTGTTAGTATTTTGCAGCTGTGGCTTATTAAACTGATAGTTTGGTATTTTTCACATCTGTCAATACCTGCTTTCTTTGGGATTGGAATTATTATATTCTTCTTGAAGTTCGAGTGCATTTCGTCGCCGCGCGGGATTGGCCGAGCGGTCTTAGGCGCTGCACTCGTGGACTGTGTGTGTTTGTCCTTAAGATGATTTGAGTTGTGTGTAGGCTTAGGGACTGATAACCTGAGCAGTGAAGGCCCATACGGTTTCACACACATTTGAACATTCAAGTTTTAAAAACAGTCTTTCATAAATCATCGATAATTAAGAATGTATATTAGAAATGAAAACGGGAATTTCGCGTCCAAAATGTAATTAGAAACAAGAAGACGTAAATTATTCAGAAAAAAATGATGAGTTTTATAACTGCGAGATGCAGGAGGCATTTCAAATTGAACGAGGAAAAAAATGAGACCCGGGAAATTTGAACCAAAGCGCGAACAACAAGATATGAGTCACACTCCATTACGCTATCAACTGCGCTATGCATTCCCTGCTAGTTTGTTAATTAACTGCTAATGTACAACAGCGGGAATACTTCGAAGTCGATTAGCTCCGTTATGAAAAACATTAAGAACAGCCTATTTCTTGGCACTTTTGAACCGTGTTCCATGCGCGTGTTTCACTACGGAACAGAAAGCCATTTTTATATTGCGCAACAATCAAAGCACAGCGTTGCAGAAGATGTTACTGTACGCGATTTTTGAAATAAAAACTGCATAGTTAACAAAAAAAAATGGCTCTTAAAACTATGGAACTTAACTTTTAAGGTCATCACTCCCCTAGAACTTAGAACTACTTAAACCTAACTTACCTAAGAACATCACACACAGCCATGCCCGAGACAGGATTCAAAAATGCGACCGTAGCGGTCGCGCGGTTCCAGACTGTAGCGTCTGGAATCGCTCGGCCACCCTGGCCGGCGGTTAAGAAAAACATTGGTGGCTGTTAATACGTTTGAATATCTTAAAATTTCATTTGACCAAATTTATTAAGAATATATCTACTACATAAGTAAAACCCACTTCCAAGAGCGTAATAACAACAGCGTACGTTTGCTACGGCTTCTGAACAATCATCGCGTTTGGGTTTGTTTACATCAGGTTTATTGTAATGATGATTATTGAGGCCGGAGCATTGTCTCGGCCAGTGGTTTCTGTACGAACTGTAAAAAGCCTTTCGCTCCCTCTATTTTACACCTGCCACCACAATTTGACAGAGGCTCTTCTAGTCGAGACTGTCAAAAGCTTTCTCTAAGTCTACAAATTCATGGAATTCCGTAATGGAATCAAATACGGCAAAACAATAAATTAGGAAACCGATAGACTGATTAGGGAATCACAAATGTATTGGTATGACTTATTTGAAAGATTGATCGATATTATGAAATACTTAGCGTCGCACTATCTGGCGTTTAGAGGGTATCGAGAATTCCTTAACATGAACGACAGCGGAAATAGTAGAAATTTTATAGACCTATTTAAACTGTTACCAAAATATTATCTAACACTAAAAGAGTACTTGCAACGCATTAACGAAAAGTAACTTTATCAGCATTATTTGAGCCACGACATACAAAATGAATTAGTTACATTAATGTCCAAATCTGTTATCTACGACATTATGAAGTGTCAAACAGGCAAAAGATTATGCCTTCATGCTCGATTGTACTAGGTATTAGAGTCGTGTCGAACAAATACTAAGATTTTGTAATTCCTCAACTGGAGAGACAGAGGACCATTTCGTTGCGTTTATTGCCGTCGCTGAAACAACGGGTGAGTATATAACAAATGCCATTTTAAAGGGGCAAAAAGGTGTTAGTACAAGAATACTCAATCCACGAGCTTTGTTCACGCCCTGCGGATGCCATTGTTGGAATGTGCTTTTGTTAGATGCCCTAACATCAACAACGGCTAAAATGTTTTTCGGCTTCCTCAATAAAGTTCATGTGCTTTTAATAAAATCAAGCAAGCGTTGGGATTTTATGGAAGCTAAATTGAAATTGAAAACTGTGTCTGATACACGATAGGAAAGTAGAATCGGAGCTGTAAAAGCCATATTTTTGCAATTTGATGACGTCATCGAAAGTGTGAGTGACTTGAAAATTAGAACTGATGATTCCGAAACTCTTAGCGACCGTGAGCAGTCCTGAAGGAAACGTTAACTTTTTAGTTTATTGTTGCAATGCGCGGGTGGTACGAGATTTTACTGCGTGTCAACAAAATAAGTATGGCGATGGGTTCAAGTGAACTTGCAAGTCGCAATTGATACTTTACGTTCATTTCGTGACTGGATTTAAGAATTCCGTATCACAGGGTTTCAAACGCGTTGCAAACGATCGAGTATTTGTAGAAAAAGGTTGTTACGAAACTGAGTCTCAGTTTAAGTAAATAGCACTGTTCGGTTATGAACAAATTGATTATTTGAAATCGTTATCCAAGGTCGACCTTCGCAAACATTGTAATGATTTAGGTACAATGCTTAGAAAATGGCGACATACAGCATTTCCAGCCTTTCGAATTTTATGAGGCACTCCATCTTTTTAAGTCCAACCTACAGAACTGAATGAAAGACACATTACAACTTATTCAGTACATATTAGAAAATAATTTGAAAGAAGTATATCCGGATCTTTATAAAACAATCAGAATAATGCTCACAGTTCCGGGCAGTACAGCTTTTGCCAAGAGAAGTTTCTCAAAGTTAAAATTGATGAAGACATACTTAAGAAGCACGATGTACCAAAAAGGACTATCTGCGTTGCCAATACTATCAATTTAAGCGGAAATATCGACTGGTATTAAATAAAATTTCAGTGAGGCAAAAGCAGGAAGTTTCGTCTATGAATATTTACTGTAATTTTTGTCATTGCAACAATCTTTGTACATTATAATAATAAAATTTGCGTATAATTATTATCAGTGTACAGTTCAGCTCATCTGATATAACATTTTCTTCAGCTCATCTGATTTAACATCTTCTTTCTGACTGGAGCTGAACGGGGCCTCACAAAACTGATTAGTCGGCAACGTTCAGTTTTCGCTTAGCGCCGCCACTGTCTACAGCTATAGTGGCTACCATGGAAAACAGGGTTTCCTTTGAAATTACAAATATTTTAGTGACGCGCTTCTTTTGTCGTTGCTGTTGTGACCACTATAAACATGCGTGATCGATTTCGAATCAGACGTTCGATATCTATCATTTGGAGAACGCGGCTTCGATAGGCAAACATAATTGTAAATTACCGAAAACAGTACGATTTAAAAAAAAATAATTGTAACGGAAAGTGACAAATTATTGTTGAGCAGCTGCTAGCCTCGACAATGGCTCATCGCCTCTCTGAAAACCTCGCACACTTACAAATCAATAACTTGTCTGTAGAATCAGGCCACTACTCTAAAATTGCACTCCAAGTTATTTTGCAGGTCACGTGCACTGACAACAGCGATATAGTGGCTGTCGATTAATAATGTTGGTACTTTTACGAATTCAATAACGCGTAGATGCAATACATAACCCCTAAAAATAAAATTCTTACCTCAGTTTTCAGCAATTCGCACCAGTCAATTGAAGACCGCCAATTCGTCGTTATAAATTCTTTCCAATAGCAGATCCTGCCTTAGATTCACCTGCGGGTTAACAAAAGAAAAATTAACACTGCACACCCATAACGTAATTACAACAACCACATATACCATCACAGAGAATCTGTAATTCGACAGCTTTTCAAAATACTAAAACTCTTCATAGAATGAAAGTAAATGACGTAGAGCTACGTTCCGTCTACAAGACAGAACAAACCTCCGCGAATTTTGCAGCAACTAAGGAATGACTCGAAACAGAAAAGAATCACTATGAAAGTAAAAAAGTTTTAATGTAGTTAACAAGATTTCACAACAGATAACGAACGAACTTTACAACGCACGCTGTTGCAGAGTTTTCATAAAATGATAACGAGAGAAAGGAAATAAAAATGGCGCTACGTACTTCAGATCCCCTCACACGTTCACCGGTTACTGACAATAATACCACAGTCGGACAGTAGCGAGTTTTTTTTGTTCGCCCACTGCTACACCAGCGCGCTAAGCGGCAGCTAGCGACACTTGTGAATGTAATATCCATGGAAAAGGGGGAAAAAAGAAGGTAAATGTCGTTACGCTGTATGTTGTAGTGAAGCCAGAGCAAACATTCGGAGACTACTCTTTGCGATTGCTTATTGTTCGTTATTTCCCCCGTGTGTAGACAACAGCTGTTTCACTACTAAAAATTACAGTGCTTACACGAACAACATGGCGTAAGGAAGGCAATTTCGAAAGTTTTTCTGCTTTTGAATATGTATTTGCTCTAGTAATACGACACATTTGGCCTCATTAATAAAACTTGGTTTTGTTGATATACTTGGAATGTCTGAGACGAGAAGGGCATGATCTGAAAAGAAGGCTATCAAAAAATGGTTCAAGTGGCTCTGAGCACTATGGGACTGTACATCTGAGGTCATTAGTCCCCTAGAACTTAGAACTACTTAAATCTAACTAACGTAAGGACATCACACACATCCATGCCCGAGGCAGGGTTCGAACCTGCGACCGTAGCGGCCGCGCGGTTCCAGACTTTAGCGCCTAGAACCGCTCGGCAACAAAGGCCGCCGAAGAATGCTATCGTGATGTATTTTATTCCACTTTTGGTATATTTGTATTCATGTTAAAAGAAGCCGGAACTCCGAAACCAATACTTGTTTGTTTACTGATACTGCTTCTTGTTCGTTAAATTTTTCAGCTATCAACGCGTATGCACAACATTCTTAATGTGCAACTTTCGAAAAAACGTGTTCTTTGTTAGCCAACCAACGCGTGAAATGTGGAAAGGAGCAAGGTATGCTATCGTACAAAGTTGTTGTTGTGGTCTTCAGTCCTGAGACTGGTTTGATGCAGCTCTCCATGCTACTCTATCCTGTGCAAGCTTCTTCATCTCCCAGTACCTACTACAGCCTACATCCTTCTGAATCTGCTTAGTGTATTCATCTCTTGGTCTCCCTCTACGATTTTTTCCCTCCACGCTGCCCTCCAATACTAAATTGGAGATCCTTGATGCCTCAGAACATGTCCTACCAACCGATCCCTTCTTCTGGTCAAGTTGTGCCACAAACTTCTCTTTTCCCGAATCCTATACAATACTTCCCCATTAGTTATGTGATCTACCCATCTAATCTTCAGCATTCTTCTCTAGCACCACATTTCGCAAGCTTCTATTCTCTTCTTGTCCAAACTATTTATCGTCCATGTTTCACTTCCACACATGGCTACACTCCGTACAAAAAGACAATAATTAAACTACATGTAAAAACGTCAATTAGTTACAAACTACAGCGTGCGCACACTTTACTCAAACGTAAACGTCAATACAGATATTCTGATTTAGGTCATGACTTGTTCGATATGCCTGCGATCATTGGCGATGATGTGGCGCGGACGAATGACGAAATTCTGCATGACCCGCTGAAGCCGGCTGTTGTGGGCGAGCGGTTCTAGGCGCTTCAGTCCGTAACCGCGCTGCTGCTACGGTCGCAGGTTCGAATCCCGCCACGGGCATGGATGTGTGTGATGTCCTTAGGTTGAAACTTCCTGGCAGATTAAAACTGTGTGCCGAATCGAGACTCGAACTCGGGACCTAGGCCTTTCGCGGGCAAATGCTCTACCAATTGAGCTACCCAAGCACGACTCACGCCCCCTTCTCACACCTTCACTTCTGCCAGCACCTCGTCTCCTACCTTCCAAACTTTACAGAAGCTCTCCTGTGAACCTTGCAGAACTAGCACTCCTGAAAGAAAGGATGTTGTGGAGACACTCTTTCAGGAGTGCTAGTTCAACAAGGTTTGCAGGAGAGCTTCTGTAAAGTTTGGAAGGTAGGAGACGGATACTGGCAGAAGTAAAGCTGTGAGGACGGGGCGTGAGTCGTGCTTCGGTAGCTCAGATGGTAGAGCACTTGCCCGCGAAAGGCAAAGGTCCCGAGTTCGAGTCTCGGTTTGACACAGTTTTATTCTGCCCGCAAGTTTCATATCAACGCACACTCCGCTGCAGAATGAAAATCTTGTTCTGGAAACATCTCCCAGTCTGTGGCTAAGCCATGTCCCCGCAACATCCTTTCTTTCAGGAGTGCTAGTTCTGCAAGGTTCGCAGGAGAGCTTCTGTACAGTTTGGAAGGGAGGAGACGAGGTACTGGCAGAAGTAAAGCTGTGAGTAGGGGGCGTGAGTCGTGCTTGGGTAGCTCAGATGGTAGAGCACTTGCCCGTGGAAGGCAAAGGTCCCGAGTTCGAGTCTCGGTCCGGCACACAGTTTTAATGTGGCAGAGAATTTCATATCAGCGCACATTCCGCTGCAGAGTGAAAATCCCATTCTGGATGTCCTTATGTTGGTCGGGTTTAAGTAGTTCTAAGTGTAGGAGACTGATGACCTCAGATGTCAAGTCCCATAGTGCTCAGAGCCATTTGAACTATCTGACCCGTTGAAGTGACGAAGCTGTAGATGACCTCCGGAATGGGTGTTTTCAGCTCAGCAATGGTTTTGGGGTTATTGCTGTATCCTTTTTTTTAATATTGCCTCACAAAACTGAGTTTCATTTGTTCAGATCCGGAGAGTGTGGCGGCAAATCTAGGGCCAAGCCAGTGGACTGTGAGTACCCCAGAGCCAGAATGCGGTCCCCAAATTGCCCCTCCAAGAATCACTCTCCTGCCTCGATGGGGTCGAGCTCCGCCTTGCACGAACCACATCTTGTCGAAGTCAGAGTCACTTTGGATAAAGGGCATGAAATCATCTTCCAAATCCTCACGTACCGTTCGGTAGCCACCGTGCCAATGAGGAATATCGAGGTGATTATTATGTGACTGGACATTGCAGGCCACACAGTCACCAGTTCAGCTGTTGTGACGATTTTATTTTCAAAAATGTTCAAATGTGTGTGAAATCTTATCGGACTTAACTGCTAAGCTCATCAGTCCCTAAGCTTACACACTACTTAACCTAAATTATCCTAAGGACAAACACACACACCCATGCCCGAGGGAGGACTCGAACCTCCGCCGGGACCAGCTGCACAGTCCATGACTGCAGCGCCTTACACCGCTAGGCACGATTTTATTTCATACATTTCAATAATTGTTACCCTCTATCTTGTGCGTATCAACAAGGTGAACGATCATTGAAATGTCAAAGGAAAAGAACTGCACTGAAGTGTACCTCCATGCAGAATAGAATTCTTGGTTTGTTGCACCGTCCCCGACATTTCCAGGGGCAGATGTGGACTCTGACCACAATCTATTGGTTATGACCTGTAGATTAAAACTGAAGAAACTGCAAAAATGTGGGAAATTAAGGAGATGGGACCTGGATAAACTGAAAGAACCAGAGGTTGTACAGAGTTTCAGGGAGAGCATAAGGGAACAATTGATAGGAATAGGGGAAAGAAATACAGTAGAAGAAGAATGGGTAGCTCTGAGGGATGAAGTAGTGAAGGCAGCAGAGAATAAAGTAGGTAAAAAGACGAGGGTTGCTAGAAATCCTTGGGTAACAGAAGAAATATTGAATTTAATTGATGAAAGGAGAAAATATAAAAATGCAGGAAATGAAGCAGGCAAAAAGGAATACAAACGTCTCAAAAATGAGATCGACAGGAAGTGCAAAATGGCTAAACAGGGATGGCTAGAGGACAAATGTAAGGATGTAGAAGATTATCTCACTAGGGGTAAGATAGATACTGCATACAGGAAAATTCAAGAGACCTTTGGAGAGAAGAGAACCACGTGTATGAATATCAAGAGCTCAGATGGCAACCCAGTTCTAAGCAAAGAAGGGAAGGCAGAAAGGTGGAAGAAGTATATAGAAGGTTTATACAAGGGTGATGTACTTGAGGACAATATTATGGAAATGGAAGAGGATGTAGATGAAGACGAAATGGGTGATACGATACTGCGTGAAGAGTTTGACAGAGCACTGAAAGACCTGAGTCGAAACAAGGCCCCCGGAGTAGACAACATTCCATTAGAACTACTGACGGCCTTGGGAGAGCCAGTCATGACAAAACTGTACCAGCTGGTGAGCAAGATGTATGAGACAGGCGAAATACCCTCAGACTTCAAGAAGAATGTAATAATTCCAATCCCAAAGAAAGCAGGTGCTGACAGATGTGAAAATTACCGAACTATCAGTTTAATAAGTCACAGCTGCAAAATACTAACGCGAATTCCTTACAGACGAATGGAAAAACTGGTAGAGGCGGACCTCGGGGAGGATCAGTTTGGATTCCGTCGAAATGTTGGAACACGTGAGGCAATACTGACCTTACGACTTATCTTAGAAGAAAGATTAAGAAAAGGCAAACCTACGTTTCTAGCATTTGTAGACTTAGAGAAAGCTTTTGACAATGTTGACTGGAATACTCTTTTTCAAATTCTAAAGGTGGCAGGGGTAAAATACAGGGAGCGAAAGGCTATTTACAATTTGTACAGAAACCAGATGGCAGTCATAAGAGTCGAGGGACATGAAAGGAAGCAGTGTTTGGGAAAGGAGTGAGACAGGGTTGTAGCCTCTCCCCGATGTTATTCAATCCGTATATTGAGCAAGCAGTAAAGGAAACAAAAGAAAAATTTGGAGTAGGTATTAAAATTCATGGAGACGAAGTAAAAACTTTGAGGTTCGCCGATGACATTGTAATTCTGTCAGAGACGGCAAATGACTTGGAAGAGCAGTTGAACGGAATGGACAGTGTCTTGAAAGGAGGATATAAGATGAACATCAACAAAAGCAAAACGAGGATAATGGAATGTAGTCCAATTAAATCGGGTGATGCTGAGGGAATTAGATTAGGAAATGAGACACTTAAAGTAGTAAAGGAGTTTTGCTATTTAGGAAGTAAAATAACTGATGATGGTGGAAGTAGAGAGGATATAAAGTGTAGACTGGCAATGGCAAGGAAAGCGTTTCTGAAGAAGAGAAATTTGTTAACATCGAATATAGATTTAAGTGTCAGGAAGTCATTTCTGAAAATATTTGTTTGGAGTGTAGCCATGTATGGAAGTGAAACATGGACGATAACTAGTTTGGACAAGAAGAGAATAGAAGCTTTCGAAACGTGGTGCTACAGAAGAATACTGAAGATAAGGTGAATAGATCACGTAACTAATGAGGAAGTATTGAATAGGATTGGGGAGAAGAGAAGTTTGTGGCACAACTTGACTAGAAGAACGGATCGGTTGGTAGGACATGTTTTGAGGCATCAAGGGATCACAAATTTAGCATTGGAGGGCAGTGTGGAGGGTAAAAATCGTAGAGGGAGACCGAGAGATGAGTACACTAAGCAGATTCAGAAGGATATAGGTTGCAGTAGGTACTGGGAGATGAAGAAGCTTGCACAGGATAGAGTAGCATGGAGAGCTGCATCAAACCAGTCTCAGGACTGAAGACCACAACAACAACAACAACAACACATCTTATCACTTCGAAATCTTACCCATAATACGTCGTTCAGTGTGTGGCCAGTAACAGCAATATGCAGGGTGAAAAATATATACAAATTCTGAAAAGTCCTTCAGTACCGTGAATGCTACAAATGTGATTAAGGGAACGGTCTCAAACGCTTAAGACCCCGTAAAATGGATATATTGCTTTAATATGTATGTAAGTATTTTTTAAAAGTAATGATAACTTAACCTATTTAAGATGTAGGCCTACCTTTCCAACAGTACCCTATTTGCTTCTTTTCCCGAAATACTTGTCGCCAGTAACTCTGTCAGTTTGTTAGGACTAACCAAAAATAGCATAATTGGAATGTACATCTATTTTGACCATCTGCTTGATTTTACTTTCGAATTTCATTTTCAGGTTTTCTTAGTATTTAAGCCTGTACCATGCATTGTGGTATACCAATAGTTAGTTAGTTTCATGTTCCATGCATTATTTGCACGAAAAATCGTAAAGATGTGAAACTATTCATTATACAATGACATCAATTTCTTTTTGTAAATATTCCTCCATGCTGGTCATTTATTAATTTCTTGAATTACTCGGTAATTCATACCCATATTCATCTAATAAAAATTTGAATTTTTTGTCTACATTTTTCTGTTTCGGCTCGTCTTTTCTTGTCTGGCTGCCTGAAAGGCGTTTGACACTGCAACAGTGAATAACATTCGCAATAACTTATAGACCAATGAGAACACGTCGCGTCACAATTATCAACTTTTAACCCAATCGTTACTGTCTTTACTGAACAGCTTCCAAAAGGAATGACACGGCCGGTGATAGAACTGTCTTTACCTACATCATTATTGTTCGAAATTTATACACGAAAGTGAACTGTGTATGGCCAATAAAAAGGGTCACACTCCACAGTTCGGCCACAATATATAACACTGAACTCGCTACTTACTAAGAAATAAGGCAAGCGACCATTGTTGTTATTAATGAAACCGGCGACCGACAGCGGCGTATCCACCGTGCACTGCTGCAAAATCCCAAAAATATTTTCCCCGTAAACTCAAGTCGAAACATCCCTAATATTCAGTATTCATTATCCAAAACCTCTAAAGGAAAATAACCATATTTTGCTGTTGATTTTACTTACTGATTTGCAAATTATTCAAGATTACAATACAATTTCAGCTTTTTATGAAGCATTCGAAGATTTAATATGCAACTAATCTATAAATTTGAATGGATTATGTGTAATACAAGATCTGCGCTTTGTTGCAGAGATTCTCGCGTCGTTTGGCTGTCGTAATTTAATTTATTATTTACTACACAAACTGATTGGTAGGTGATTGTTGCCTACTTACGTGGTGGGCCTTAATCAAAATGATATTTCATTCAACTTTGATTTACGATTAAATGCTGTTGTGAAGTTGTCTCTTTTTTTAACAATATTAATCTTAGAAACTTTCTAGCAGATTAAAACTGTGTGCCGGATCAAGACTCGAACTCGGGACCTTAGCTCTGTAGAGCACTTGCCCGCGAAAGGCAAAGGTCCCGAGTTCGAGTCTCGGTCCGGCACGCAGTTTTAATCTGCTAGGAAGTTTCATATCAGCGCACACTCCGCTGCAGATTGAAAATTTCATTCTAGAATATTAATCTTCAGTGGAAATTATTTGTTACGTTAATAAGTGGAAGGCTCGCTGAATCTTAAAACATGAACACATAAGTTGAACAATGAAACAAACTTTTCATATTAATTTCCTCGGCTAGTCAATTCACTTTAAAGCAGACTATCTTTAGTTATTAATTACAATTGCGGCCCACACACACGCGACAGTATTTTTCTTACGACCGTTAACCATTGTATTGGAGTCCTAGCTCTGGCTCTTGCACTGAAAATAAGAATCAAAAAGCTACGTATTTTCTGGGGTCGAGTTTTTCGGTTCCGCTAATTTTTATAAGTTAATATCGCCACGTAATGGCGTCGTTGGCTGAATCGGCCGCTGCGATTGTTCAAATGTAAATTACTCGAATGCAGGTTAATTCAAGGAAGGGGGACATGAAATCGCGATCACCTCTTACTAATTAAAAGTGGACAATAATATTAAATCAATATATTATCTGCTTAATTAGTACAAATATGCGTACGTTTGTCAGCACTCGCAAGATGTCCGTCTCGATACAACGAAGACAACAGAAGAAGTGAAGACGACTAAAAAAATTAACAAAAGAGCGCATCTTGTCGTCTGTTTAGATCATTTTGTTTCGAGTGCATCTTTATATTTCTCTGCCCTCGAAACTTACTCACAGAAATTATTATAATACGGGTACACGAAAAAATACATGTTCGCTTGAGCAGCTAGTGTCCACTTATTATTCAACTTTTAAATGTTTCTTCTTTATAAATACTGTTTTTAAGTCTTTTCTTAGTATTTCACTTGGGGCGGTATAAGATATATGAACCATCAAAACCGTCTTACGCATTTCAATGCACAAACTGCTTCATAGCTTTTTAAAATGTTTTTATGGTAATGTAAATAGATACCGTGCGTCGAATACCAGCATTTGATATTGTTATGCATAAACCTATTTCAAATTAAAGAACTGAATACGTATACTACATGTTCTTTATCGTACTGTTGAAAATGAACTGCACACTGAACGTATTATTAGGTTTATAATTGCTCCATGTCATAAACAGACTTGTGCAAGTCTGTTGAAGATTCGTACAAATACTGTTAAGTAACTAAATAGTAACCAAATACATAAAACTTCAAGTCCGTTTTTTAATTCACGATGCCGTTGTGGTAACTAGGCAACATATGGTAACTAGGCAACATATGGTAACTGGGCAACATATGGGAACTAGGCAACTACCAGTGGTGTTCCACGTGTGACGAATGAAACACCTTTTTGAGCAAGAGTAATACAATATATGATTATATATGCATTTTTATCGTGTACACGCATAAAACTATTGTCTACATCAATGGGTTCAGCAATAAATATTTCTAATTCCTTTCGTAAACCGGAGCGCACACTGTTTCTGTCCCGCAGATAATTTTCGATACGACCCATGATTTTATGAATGATTTATAATTCCAACTTATTTTCACACTTCTTTATTTATGCAAGATGAATTTGCCACCCCCAGAAATTTGTACCACCCCGCCCCACCCCTCCTCATCCAAGAGCTGAACCTGAACATCAGATTACATTAGATTAGTACTTGATTCATAGGTCATCAATACGACACTTCGTAGTGATATGGAACGTGTCAGGTAACTAAAAGGTGTCTATACAAGATATTACATTACACAAAATATTAATGACCCTTTTTTTGGGTGGGGGGTGGGGAAATTACCCACTTACTACATCCAAAAATTCATCTAATGAGTTGCAAATTCAGAGATTTTTTAAATTCCTTTTAAATGCTATATAGCTATCTATCAGAATTTTGGTGCTATTAGATAAGAGACCAAAGACTTTTGTGGCTGCATGATTCACCCCCTGAGCCAAAATTAGATTTAACCTTGAGTAGTGAAGATCATTCTTTCTCCTCGTGATGTAGCCATGTACACTGCTATTACTTTTGAATTCGTTCGGATTGCTAATAACAAATTTCATAAGTGAATACACTACTGGCCATTAAAATTGCTGCACCAAGAAGAAATACAGATGATAAACGAGTATTCATACGACAAATATATTATACGAGAACTGACATGTGATTACATTTTAACGCAATTTCGGTGCGTAGATACTGAGAAATCAGTACCCAGAACAACCACCTCTGGCCGCAATAACGGCCTTGATACGTCTGCGCATTGAGCCAAACAGAGCTCGGATGGCGTGTACAGGTACAGCTGCCCGTGCAGCTTCAACACGATACCACAGTTCATCAAGAGTGGTGACTGGCGTATTGTGACGAGCCAGTTGCTCGGCCACCACTGACCAGACGTTTTCAATTGGTGACAGACCTGGATAATATGCTGGCTAGGGCAGTATCCACAAACCTACAGGACCTGCAACATGCGATCGTGCATTATCCTGCTGAAACATAGGGTTTCGCACGGATCGAATGAAGAAGAGAGCCACGGGTCGTAACACATCTGAAATGTAACGTCCACTGTTCAAAGTGCCGTCAATGAGAACAAGAGGTGACCGAGACGTGTAACCGATGGCACCCCATACCATCACCCCCGGTGATACGTCACTATGGCGAATACACGCTTCCAACGTGCGTTCACCGCGATGTCGCCAAACACGGATGCGACCATCATTATATTGTAAACAGAACCTGGATTCATCTGAAAAAATGACGTTTTGCCATTCGTGCACCCGTGTTCGTCGTCGAGTACACCATCGCAGGTGCTCCTGTCAGTGATGCAGCGTCAAGGGTAACCGCAGCCAAGGTCTCCGAGCTGATAGTCCATGCTGCTGCAAACGTCGCCGGACTGTTCGTGCAGATGGTTGTTGTCCGCAAACGTCCCCATCTGTTGACTCAGGGATCGAGACGTGGCTGCACGATCCGTTACAGCCGTGCGGATAAGATGCCTGTCATCTCGACTGCTAGTGATACGAGGCCGTTGGGATCCAGCACGGCGTTCCGTATTACCCTCCTGAACCCACCGATTCCATATTCTGCTAACAGTCATTGGATCTCGAGCGACGCGAGCAGCAATGTCGCGATACGATAAACCGCAATCGCGATAGGCTACGATCCGACCTTTACCAAAGTCGGAAACGTGATGGTACGCATTTATCCTCCTTACACGAGGTATCACAACAACGTTTCACCAGGCAACGCCGGTCAACTGCTGTTTGTGTGTGAGAAATCGGTTGGAAACGTTCCTCGTGTCTGCACGTTGTAGGTGTCGCCACCGGCGGCAACCTTGTGTGAATGTTCTGAAAAGCTAATCATTTGCTATCACAGCATCTTGTTCCTGTCCGTTAAATTTCGCGTCTGTAGCATCGTGGCGTAGCAATTTTAATGGCCAGTAGTGTATACATATATTGTGAGGCTACAGTGAAGATCTGTAGCTCTTTATACAGGGTGTTACAAAAAGGTACGGCCAAACTTTCAGCAAACATTCCTCACACACAAATAAAGAAAAGATGTTATGTGGACATGTGACCGGAAACGCTTAATTTCCATGTTAGAGCTCATTTTACTTTCGTCAGTATGTACTGTACTTCCTCGATTCACCAGTTGTTTCCGTACCGTGTACAGCGTGTGCAGGCAGTATCAGCAGCTGATTGGCCTCCACGGGTACACTTCTGCGGATGGTGCATCCGACAATGTGTCAATCCTCATTTCAGTGCAAATGTTCTCTTTAAGGATGACGCTTCATTCCGACGTGATTAAATTGTAAATTTTCATAATCGACATGTGTGGGCTGACGAGAGTCCGCACGCAATTGTGCAATCACGTCATCAACACAGATTTTCTGTGAACTTTTGGCAGGCATTGTTGGTGCTGTCTCGATTGGGCCCCACGTTCTTCCACCTACGCTCAATGGAGCACGTTATCGCGATTTCATACGGGATACTCTACCTGTGCTGCTAGAACACGTGCCTTTACAAGTACGACACAACATGTGCTTCGTGCACCATCCTGCACATTTCAGTCCAAGTGTTTCGTAGGCTTAACAACAACAGATTCTGTGACCGACGGATTGGTAGAGGCGGACCAATTCCGTGGCCTCCACGCTCTCCTGACCTCAACCCTCTCGACTTTCATTTATGGGGGCATTTGAAAGCTCTCGTCTACGCAACCCCGGTACCAAATGTAGAGACTCTTCGTGCTCGTATCGTGGACGGCTGTGATACAATACGCCATTCTCCAGGGCTGCATCAGCGCATCAGGGATTCCGTGCGACGGAGGGTGGATGCATGTATCCTCGCTAACGGAGGACATTCTGAACATTTCCTGTAACAAAGTGTTTGAAGTCACGCTGGTACGTTCTGTTGCTGGGTGTTTCCATTCCATGATTAATGTGATTTGAAGAGAAGTAATAAAATGAGCTCTAACATGGAAAGTAAGCGTTTCCGGACACATGTCCACATAATATATTTTCTTTCTTTGTGTGTGAGAAATGTTTCCTGAAAGTTTCGCCTTACCTTTTTGTAACACCCTGTATAAGTGTCTGCAGGATGATCTTGAATGAGCTCAGGCAATTTTTTGATTTTGTGCAATGGACACTCTATTACTCAATGATGAGTTACCCCAGAATATGATGCCATACGAAAGTAGAGAATGAAAATATTCGTGGTAACCTAATTTACTGAGATGTATATCGCCAAAATTTGCAATGACCCTAATAGCATAATTAGCTGAACTCAAACGTTTCAGGAAATCTTCAGTGTGTGTTTTTCCAGTTCAACCCCTTATCAATGCATACATCTAGAAATGCTGAATATTCTACCTTAGCTGCCGGTTTCTGATCGAAGTCTATATTTATCAATGGTGTCATTCCATTTACTGTGTGGAACTGTATATACTGTGTTTTGTCATAGTTTGCAGAGAACCATCTAATTATTTTCTGAAAAACATTGTATGCAATTCCATCAGTTAATTCTTGTCTGTTGGGTGTGATAGGTCCCGAGTTCGAGTCTCGGTCCGACACACAGTTTTAATCTGCCAGGAAGTTTCATAACAGTGCACACTCCGCTACAGAGTGAAAACCTCATTCAGGCTTAGACTTGTTCCCGAATTTGAATAAAACTTATGTGTGGAAGTCGTTATCTTTCTCTGGAAGGACTTTCTGCCACTGTTACGCGAGCCATTGGACAGACGTACAAAAGTGGTGTCCTGGACGGAAATAGCAGTGCTTCTGAGTATCGACGTTTTTTTGTCACCAGCTTTTATGGAGGGAGTAGGCAGCGTTCATTACAAAAGCGACGTTGTTATGTTTGGCTGCGATTTCTTTACGTCAGTTACTTCTCATTTACTTCCCCGAGGATAAGCAGGAGCACATTGCAACAATGGACGGCTGATTGTAGAAATCAACAGTTTAAAATTACGGACAAGCAGTGCACGAGGGGAATTCTTTCGTCTGACAAGATCCTCTTCATATTAAAATTCCATAAATCCACTTACATGGAATCTTATTTCTCCATCTTTATTCACTCTTCTTCCCATAAACTTTACTGAAACTAGTGATTACTTGAAGTATTTTTGCCGCCACTAATGAAAATCAGAAATGTCTGCTGTCCGTACCAGTTCAACAGTAAATCGATTGTTCTTGTTCGGAGCTACTATTAACTCTATGTATTCCCTCAGTGAATAGACTGTAGATTGCCTACAGATCTTACTCTTTATCACACCGAAATCACGATCACATGGCACGAAAGCATGTCCACGTACGGAAAAGTAATGACGTACATTTTCTATGTTCCTAGGGTGACGAGCATTTGGAGGAATCTAATAACTGCTGTTTTTGTTCTGACACGGACACCGATCAGAAAATATGTGTAGGTACGTGGTAGAGCTTCGTATCTCGCTGCTAATTTCTTCTAAGATAAAAAGAGCAAACTTCATCCGCAATTTTCTTAGCCGCCCCCACACGATATACAAGGTGATTACGAAGATATGCAAATATTTTAAAATGTTATTCGACAACTAAAGCTAAAGAAAAAAAATCATATAAACATAGGTCTGCAAATGTTTAGTTACCGAGTTACGGCTAATAGAACATTTAGCCTGAAATTTAGCAACTTCACTATTATGAAGCCATCGCAAAATTGTACAAGGTTAAAATAAAGCACGATTTCCATTTGTTTTGTTGTTATTGGTCTGGTGAATCTAATAAAGCATGTCCCACACGTGTATGTGCAGTAGTTTTCCAGAACATCCAGAGACGTGATTTCGTAATTTTTTAAATTTATTATCTACTTGTTACAATTTGTTTTTTAAATTCCAGACAATTGCACAAAGTTTTTAACAGAATTTGTAGAGAACTTAGTTTTGGAAAAATGATGGTACTAACCTAACCGAAACTGTATAAATGTGTCAGATAATCTGCTTTTATTAATACCATAGCCCACGTGAATTCATCTTAAACCGGAAAAAAACAAAACTCATTGTTAAGGAAGTTGTACAGTGTACATAAAATTTCACAATAAATGTTCAAAAATGTCTCCACCGAGTTCAGTGCATTTAGCTGCACGTGTGTGAACAGATTTTGTTGCTCGTTTCAGTTTCACACGGTTGTCCCTAGTTTCGTCCATTGCATTTATAATGCGAGCAAGTAATGCCACACGTGTATTGACTTTGTCTTCACAAACTACGTCTTTCATCCATCCCGATTAGGAAACGACCGAAACAACTCAATAACGGTTGCCAACAATGACATAAATGTTTCTACATTCTTAATGGAAAGTAAACAAATTTACTTGTACAATAATCTTTGCTTCTCGGTATGTTCTGGAAAACTACTGCAGATAGATCTACATCTGCGTGATTACCCTGCTATCCACAATAAAGAGCCCGGCAGAGGGTTCAATGAGCCACCTTCGAGCTGTCTCTCTACCGTTCCACTCTCGTACGGCTCGCGGGAAAAACGAGGACTTAAAATTTTATGTGCGCGCCCTGATTTCTCTTATTTTAACGTGATTGTCATTCCTCGCTATGTAGGTGGGTGCCAACAGACTGTTTTCGCAATCGGAGGAGAAAACTGGTGATTAAAATTTCACGAAAAGATTCCGTCACAACTAAAAACGCCTTTGTTTTAATGATTGCCACGTACCATGTCTGTGGCGCTATCTCCCCTATTTCGCAATAATACAAAACGAGCTACCCTTCTTTGTACTTTTTCGGTGTCATCCGTCATTCCGACGGCTACTTAGATTGTCTCCTGTGCCGTTAATATAGATCAGGAACAGTAGAGGACCTATAACACTTCCTTGGGGAACGCCGGATGTTACTTCTGTTTTACTCCAGGACTTAACGTCTATTACTACTAACTGATAGGAAATCACGAATCCAGTCACACAACTGAGGCGATATTCCATAGGCAAGCAGTTTGGTTAGAAGCCACTTGTGAGGAACGGTATCGAAAGCCTTCTGGAAATCTCAAAATATGGAAGCAATGTGACATCCCCTGTCGATAGCACTCATTACTTGATGAGTATAAAGAGCTAGTTGTGTTTCGCAACAACGATATTTTCTGTCACCGAGCTGAGTCTGTGTCAATAAATCGTTTTCTTCGAGGCACTTTATAATGTTCAAATGGCTCTGAGCACTATGGGACTTAACATCTGTGGTCATAAGTCCCCTAGAACTTAGAACTACTTACACCTAACTAACCTAAGGACATCACACACATCCATGCCCGAGACAGGATTCGAACCTGCGACCGTAGCAGCAGTGCGGTTGCAGACTGAAGCGCCTAGAACTGTTCGGTCACAGCGACCGACTTTTTTGTTGCACCGAGGATATCTACTTCTATCTTTCTCATCTTGGCAGTTGTTCTCCATTGGAATTCAGGAACAACTGCCAAGATGAGAAACATAGATACACGTGTGGGACATTTATTGGATTCATCAGACATAATAACAACTTCGTACAATTTTGGTTTGGCTTTGTATTAGCGAAGTTGCTAAATTTCAGGCAAAATTTTTAATTAGCCGTAATTCCGTAAATAAACATTTGCGGACCTACGTTTAAATGAGTTTTTTTCTTTAGTTTTACTGGTAGAATAACATATTAAAATATATGCGTATCTTCGTGAATTTTGCAGTGCCGTCCCTCTAGTTGTGAATATTCACTACATTAAAGGTGAGTCGCCTGCGGTAGAAAGTTACGTGTGCTGGTACCTCAAGGACACTTGCAGTGCAGAAACAGCACGTATCCAAAGGAAGTGTCGTTTTTGCGCTAAACCGGAGTTTTGCATCCGGGGATACATGGTAGACTTCTTTCTAC